>NC_054541.1:27320865-27508365 GCF_017654505.1 Polyodon spathula | reverse complement strand
ATTTTAAATGAAGTTTACAAAATAGATATTCCCATTATTTTTCATTTCATTTCCATTTGGCTGCTGCTTGCAGGTGAGAGAGTTGTCTCACTGTACGCTAGTAGTTTCCATAACAGCGAATTATGCTTCCACTAATTTTTTTATCTCGTTAACATGCATTTGGATTAACAAATTCCCCTCTTAGTCGCTGAGACAGGAAGTGATGCTTTTTTAACAAGAAATGCATTCATTAACGATCTTATCGACTCAATTCCAAAGCATTAATGGATTGATTTAATTAACACATTTGTTTGAAAATCACTTGCTACTAAAGCTCTCTTTACTATTCCACGAGTTCGAAACAATAACACTGTTTTTTGAAAATTCTGCCCAATATCTCATCAAGGGATCTGATATTGAACATTAAAGTTCATGTACAGTTGTTTGGATTTTTTTTGGCTATTTTGGTAAACTAAATTAAGAGCACAGACCTTTCAAATGATGGGTCAGCAACAGAATTTAAAGTTGCCATTTTCTTACAGCAAGTAACACAGATCACCCATCTCTTATCACAATGTATTGCAGTATTTGTCTCCAAATCGCATTTTATTATGTTTGCAGATTCACTGACTTTTAGTATTTCTCATCACTAACAACACGTTCACTGCCTTGCATTACAATCAGCCTTTTCAAATTGAGAAAACAAAGTGTTTGTTGAATGGCAACATTTAACATTGTTCTACCATCACTTTACCGTCTGGAAGGAGACCAGCAATCTAATGCATGTCATATGACTAGTCAGCCACTTCCAATATATTTGCACACACACTTTCAAAATTTCAAGGAGTAGAAACAAGGTATACTGTTATTTTCACAATGACTGCCCTTAACCCAGAACCTGAAGCACACTGTAGCAGCTCCTGGACCTCTCTTTCAAGCTTCCTCTTGAATCTCACTCTTCAGCCTCTGTCTCATGTGGCCTGGAAAGCCAGGAGATCCTATTCTACAATATGAACTGTCACATGGTCTCAAATGTTCTCAGGCCAAAAATAATAAAGTACTTCACAACTGGCCATAAATAATAAGCTCTTGCATTATGAATTTAAAAAGGTTTGAATCACGACAGTATAGTTAGGGCACATACAGTAGTAAAGATCTGGTACCCAAGGGACAGCAATCCAGACACTGAACCTACCAAACAACATTGTCCTCAGACCCACTCCATTGCTAGTCTGAGCACAAACAAGCAAACATGTGCACACAAGAGTTCATCTCTGCAGACACCCAAGACGATTTCATTTCAGGCAATAGCTCAGTGCAAACACTGTCTATTATAGTCACATGTTATCACCGCAAGTGCTGCATGCTAATTCCTTGAAGAGCCACTAGAAAGATACTTAATTTCACCCATGAGAACCAAAATAACACACTGTACTATCCGATGCACTTATTTTCAGTAAAAGTTGATTCTGCTTAACAACATTTCCAATTAAATTATTTTACTGTGGGTGTACACATCAGCCTCTTTTTAGTTAAATGAACGATTTCTGACCTCTCTTTAATTGGTTTGTGACATTCAACCTTTTCTCTTTTGCATGTGTTTCTCTAGCACGTACTACTGCATAAAAGGCACTCTCAATCAGGTTTTCTTTTTGCCAAAGGAGAATTTGCTAATACGTCGTGCTAATGGATGTGCCTGTTCATACTAATGCCTCATCTATTAGCCAGTTCCAATTCCCAGGGATGAGACAATCTGCACAGAAATGGAGACTCTGGTAAATGTATAACACTTAATGTATATTTGTGCCGTGGGAGGACGCATTTATATAAGGGTCAATTAGGGGATAAAACAGACCACTCAGTGGGTATTTAAAACATGACTGTAGGTTTTGTCTAACTTTAGACTTGAAATAAGAATTTGCTGTAACAAAATAGTTGCATTAGTTTACAAATGTAAAGCAGAAAAACAAGATTTTAGAAATGATAGACCCCCCCCCCCCCCACAAGACATTTAATAATAATAATAATAATAATAATAATAATAATAATAATAATAATAATAATAATAATGCCCAGCCGAACTACAGGGGTCACTGGTGCGTGGTGAGCCGAGGATACCCTGGCCGACCTAAACCCTCCCCCCAGGGTGGCATTCGGCCAATTGTGTGTCGCCCCCTGGGAACTCCCGTCCACGGTCGCAAATGGAACAGCCTGGACTCGAACTGGCGACATCCAGGCTATAGGTTCCAGGATTCAGGCTCTAGGCTACACATACTTTCTAAAAAGCTCAAATACACACGTGCATTCCCATGCAATTTGATATCATAAGCAGATTTACCTTTATCATCTGTGCTACGTAACTTTCAGGTCCTGTGTATTCAGTTGGGTCTTTTACTTTAACAAGCACTAAGAAGTACAGGTAATGCCACATATTATGTTCACACTTGATGTGCTCCTCAAAAGAAACAGTCTTGTTGTCAAACTTGTCTCTCTCAAGACCTGCAGCAAGAACAGTTAAGTTTAAAAGAAAAATGTGCACAGTTTGCTTTATAATATATTACATTATGCAGTAAACAATCTTACATAATGTGTCCTCTAAGAGTCAAACATCTAAAATCATTATTAGTTATTAAGTTCTCTATTTGAAATAGAAAGATTGAATAAAAGATAAAACATCATATATAAAATACAGATGGGCTGTAAGGTGGTGAAATACAGGACACACTTATAATACAGTTAAGTTGAGAGAAAGGACAATGATAAATTCATCCTAACCATTGTCTAAATTTATAACAAAGTTTATTTTTAGTCTTACTGGCTACACAGAGCAAGGTGTCAGACACTAACCACAGATGAAGCATGTGGTCTTCAGGATTTCTTCTTTCCTTTGCTTCTCACTCCTTAGATCAGCAAAGGTGTCAATGATAACACCAAAGATTAGATTGAGAACAATAATGATCACAATGAAGAAGAAGAGGAGGTCATACACAACCCGGGCAGCAAACAGAGGCTCCTGAAACAAAGAGGCATGGGTCTTATTAGCTTCCTGATTTACCACTGTCGTCGTTGTTTTTCTGAGAGCTGAATTTCATTTTGCTGCTTCACTCACAGCAAGGTTTAACTCAAAGAGGTAGAACACTGTTGTTGCATTGATTTAATTCAAGTATAAGAACCTTATACATAAAGTCATATGTAGTATAGTAATGGGCCACAATAAACCAGCATACTAAACACGAACTAACTTTTCTAGTGGACAAGCATGTAAAAAGGAATCGCTTATAATTTAAAACAGCACCTAGATTTATGGCAAATTAGTACTAGCTTTCATTTTTTTTGCTGACATGCACTAAATCTCAGTGCTGTTTTAAATCAGAAGTGATTCATTTTTACATTTGTTTGCAGTGATTGCACTAGGTTGCTTCCTCAGACATCTGATCTTAGTCACTTTAAAGCCGACATAATTAAATACTTTCAATTTCGAAAAGCATGAGCTCCAGTTCTACTCAGACATAATTTGCACGTGATGCACCACTTACAATCGACCACAGCAACAATAGGGGTACCAGGAAAATAAAAAAGGTGTAACTTAATACACTATTCTTCCTAAATTCTGTTTAATTGATTAATATCACTGTATGCAGCTTATTTGTCACAGTTTGTCATGTAAAAAAAGATTGTATAATAATGATATATCCAGTTCCCCTGGCTGCACAAATGCAGCCTGGACCAATCATAACTCAAAGGGACATCCATAATAACAACCCAAAATCTGATATTGTTACAATCTAATTTAGTGTCTTAACTGGTTTGGCACAGAATCTAGTGGATTGAGAGGTCCTTTGCTTGTAGACGTACCATTGATGAAAATTTATTTTAGTATTAGTATTTTGTTTCACTTCCTTGTGGTGAAGGCTATTCTGGTTGTTTGAAAATAATTCATACAGGATAATACAGACTGCTTCCTTGTCACATAGCCCCCTGAGACCCAGGAAGCAATGGCACAAGAAACACAGATCCGTGACAGGAGGACAATAGCAGATGAGTAACATAGGCAAAAAGAGTGCCTTATATAACAAGATATTTTAAACAGAAAGCTTACAGAACAGCCTGTTTTAAAAGTGCTTTCAGATCTGTTTTCCTAAACTTCTTTACAGCACAAAATTAATAATGGGCCCTGTCTTGTGCAAGGGGAACCTGTGTCTTCAAGGGTAACAAAGGACAACACATGTCATTCTACAGTTTCTGAGAAAGTATGAGGCAGAAAATACACTTTAAACAGCATTCTGAATATATGTATAAAACTAAAAATAAAACATGATGTGTAGAAGTGTACTATGAACTGCAGATTCTATTTACAGAACGCCTCATGACTGAAAGATTTCTCCAGTTCTCTTAACAGCCTCAATCTCCCAGTCTTACCAAGAAAAGGAACTCTTTTATCCCAAGGGAAGGCAGACAGATTTTAAAGTGATCACTGGCAACACAAATATGAGAAAACAGTACTGTGTAAAGTGTAAACAAACAGGAAGTTACCCAAGATTTGCAAACAGTGTTACTTTTTTTTTTTAAAATTTTTAAACACATTAACAGTGATCCCCAAAAAGACCTCGTCACATGCCACTAGTGGGTCTATCAGCAGGTTGCACATATGGCTCTATGACAAAAGAGGCACTTCCTGCCTAGATCATCAACACCAATACCATCATCAAGTATTCCAAAATACCTTGAACTTGAAACCCAAGGGAGGCTTCTCTAAATTACAGTTTGGCAGATCCAAAGCAATCTCAGTAACTGTAAGGTGATTACGATATATCTCCATCTGGGATGTGAACTCGACAGGGTGATCTATTGCATAAATCACAGAACTTCGTGTACGATGCTGTGCCAAGAGAACCGGTGATCAAAATGCCCTTCATTTCAAACTGCCTATGAGATGCAAAGCTGCTGTGCCTCCTCCAGACTTACAGTACGCAAGTAAAAGCCAAATACATACAACTTAGTATTTTAATTTAGGATTCCTGGGCACACTTGCTTAATGCTAATCTTTGAGATCATCAAATAAACAATGGAGTTTGGAAAATTTGCTAAAGTTATATTCAATAATGTAAATATGCAAAAACTCATTAACAAGCCAGCAGGTGCTTCCTCCTTATGCTGTGGTGCTGGGGTAAGTAAAACATTGTGGGTTCATGTCCGTATCTTTTCTTTGTCTTCATAAATACAGTACAGATTCAACAAAGCAAGACTGGATCTTGGGATTACATTTCATCCATAAGAGGCCCAGCGATATTATTACATACACTAAAGTCACAATGCAGTAAAACCTACAATAACTAAGTCAGACAAGAGTTTCATCTAGTGCCTTTCTTACAGTCTAGGCGTGTTTTTCAAGTTATGACTAAATAGTAGTCAGGTACATTACATTATGATACACGTGCTCGTCATGATGGAATATTTTGCAGGCTGTTTTGTATTCATTTCTAACTTCAAATCTCAATTTTAGGTAAACCTTACATGTGGTTGATTTTAATGATCTAGACAGCGGCAGGTCTAAATACTGCCACACTTTAATTCAATATTAGAAAAGATTCAGTACTATTAGCAATCAAATGGTAGATACCCACTGGAATGTCACAACAGATGCTGTGAATCAAACTTAATATCAATCCACGCCAGTGCTGGCTTTTTATTTTTTCAGGGTAAATCAAGGTTTAAAATTGTTGTTTTAAAGAAAATAATGAGAAAATTGTTTTTTAATAGTGACAGTACCTTCTAGATGAAGGCTCTACCGTGTGACAGTTGATTTTGACTTCTGTTAGCGACCTTGACTTCGGCTCAGGATGCATAACTCCTATTGCTGTGAACTACCTTCACCTGCTTTCATCGATGGGCACCATCACTTAACTAATCCTGCTGGTATTTTTTCCTCAGGGGTGATTCATTGACCCCTTATTAATATTACTGAAATGAAAATTCTAGTTCATACATCTTAGGAGGGTAACATTAAAATAGACCCCTAAGTGAAACAGGGAAATGGTCAGTGGTGGTTTTGATATGAATCAGGTTAATAATTCTTGTAATTCACTGATAAACAATGCATACATTGTAAGCGCATAAAACCTCAGCTTGCAATACTGCTGAAGTTCTATATCACTAAGCAGCAAGAGATTACTGGCAAAAAACAGCGGTTTTAACATCACTCACGTTTTTTGAAGGCTTCCTCAACACATCTCCTACTCCCCCACCGTTCCTCAAGCCCTGGTTTAATACAGTGATGATACACATCAGCAAAGTGTCGCAGACTCTCTCTGTCCCGTCGGCCTCTGTTTCTGTAAGGAACATGACATTTCAAAATCTCTACCAATTCAAACATTTCAATTAAAAAAGGTCTATTTGTAAAGTTTATCTTTTTTCATGAACTACGTGTATTTATATTAGCACGGCATACTTTTAAGATGAACATAGAACTCAGTATCATAAGTCTAAAAAGGAGCTCTCAAAGGGAGGCCACATGTGTTAGAAACCTAGGCTTAGGGACATACAGTATGCTTTGATTTGGCCTTTTCTCATTATTCATGCACCATAACCTTAACAGATACTCAGATATGCTTTCATGAAAGAGGCTATATACAACTGTACAGTACAATTGTATAGTAACCATTTTCAATGGTCCATCCAATTGCACCACCAAGATAACACAAGGCACATGAAGAATTCATATGAAACATGTGTTTAATTCACACTTTCAAACCATTTACTTCTGCATGGTTTACTACAAACAGAGACCTGTTTCTTTCCAGACACATGTTCAAACACCTCACTGGTGATCTATTATTGATTCAGGCCCCAAGAGACTTGATGAGTTACTATTGGTACAGAACATGATTCTCAGTCAACCATTTAATGAATAAAAAGCAAAGATAAAATGACAAATGTAGTTATGTATTATGGAATTTCTCTACTAGCAGGATCCAATTTACATTGTTAATCCAGAGCCTGCTTTGGAAAAGGCAGAGAAGGGTTTTAAAGAGCGGCCTCTTCTGCAGCTGTGAAAACATTTCCTGACAAATGCTCCTTTTGAAGATCTATAATTCTACATGCAAAAGATCTGTTGATACATTTACTACACAAATCTGGGAAACACGATGCATACCACTTACAACATGATGATAAGAAAGAGCTAATAAATCAATAGATGATAAATCAAGAGATCCCAGGACTAGTTTTGATCAAGTACTCCTGTTGGTAGTTGATACAAACTGTGCTATAGACTTTCTGAAAGATTCAGGATTACTCCATATTTAGAGATATTTATTGATACACAGTCAGCACTCGCATATCCAACCCTATAAAATTATGACTTCAGTGATGTTTAAACCAGTGTGACTCATCCAGAGGGGTCTTTCATTGAAAATTGTTAGCACACGAGTTGGGGAACAACACAGCAGTAAAAGACAAAACACTTGTTCGTTTTTTTCAGGGAACACAAAAAAGAAACAATGTCAGAAAATACATGGCTGAAAGGACTGTGTTTTAAAATAAGTAGGCTTCCATTTAGATGTACTTTAGTTGGTTTTATTAGTACAGTACTATATTTTCAACAGAAGTAGTATTTTAATTTAATTCAGAACGATATGATTCTGCAAATATCACTTGACAAAATAGATGACATGTGAACTGTAATACAGTACATACTTTTAAATCGAGTACATATTGTAGCGGTATGCAAAATTCCCCATTAACGAACTAACCGCAAAATTAAATCAAAATTTTATCCACGCACAGAACTGCGTAAAATGTAAATGGCAATGCAATTTAGGAAAGATTTAAAAAAATAAAATAAAATCAGTTTCCAGAAATAAAACAGTATCCAAAATCACTATTCAAAACTGCAAAATAAAGTGCTCAATAAGGCGCTAATATCACAGTATTTCACTTGCAAATGAAAATGCACAAAAACAACTAAAGATCGCAGTTTTAAAAAAAAAAGTAATCACAGCATTTAAAACTGTTTAATGATTCATTTTTACATTACCGGGCCTTGTCTCATTTGCTTTGTTGTTGGAGGAAGCGTTGTGTAACTGCACAATAAAAGAAGACAGACTGATTTGCCATGCCAGGAAAAGCAAAACCAAACAAAAAAAAACAAAAAACTGCAGACTGTGACAGTTAAACAAGTACATTGTAACACTGAAGAGATGGGCTTTGTACAGAAAACTGGTGACTGAGTCGGAAATCGTGTGTGATGGGTAAGTGCATTAATTTGTTACACACACACACACACACACACACACACACACACACACACACACACACACACACACACATATATTGTGTAAGGTACCAGGGAGGGGGATAAAATCCTTCCCTGCTGAAAACCTTGTGAGAATGCACAGTTGGGTTTAATTGTGTAATTGTTTAATTGTTTAGTAATTCCCTGCACCTGGTGGTAGTTGTTAATTAGAGCCAGGTGCAGGGTATTTAAGAGAGGCAGCCAGTCTGTTCCGGGCTGCTGAGGAAAGAGCCCGACTGTGTGTGAGTGAGAGCAGTCGTACCAGGAAGGTTGTGTGACAGGTAAACAGCTTAGCCGTCCTGTGGTCAGTGAGGGACCAGTATCTGTTTAGTTAGTGCCCCAAAGGGAGTTAGATGTTTGTTTCTGTTTTGTTTGTATTCATTTGTGTTTATTAAAAATAGCGAATAAGCGTTTCAAAATCCATTTCCGTGTCCTGGGTCTGGTCTTAAAGGGGCAACGAACCGTGAGAGTGAGAGAATCTTTCACAATATATATATTATATACTAATATATCCTCCGAGGCACAGCTGGGTCCAGTGGCAACACTTCGCAACCTGCATGTACATGGGAAGGGGCAAAGTGATACAGATAGTCCTCTAACCACTGTCAGCCTTCGAAACTGAAGAGACATGAGAGTTACCTGCCGTGGACAGCCTGTCTACATCCATGCGGAAGTCATCCTTGAGGAAGAGGAAGCCAATGATGGAGAAGAGGTATACGAGGATCAGGGCCAGCACAGCTGTGAGGATGATGGAACGCCCGTTCCTCGTGACGCTCTTGATTACATTCAGCAGGGTCTCCTCTCTGTACACCAGATCAAAGAGCTGTGGAGCAAGCACACATTTCCATAAACACCACTGACAAATCAATTCAGACCCAGTGTTGCCACCCCGTACCAGATGCTACCAAGAGCTCAACTGAACCCCCTGAAATACTGGTCCAGGCTGGCTCCTAAGTCTGTATTACATTTATGTCAACCAGTTAAGTGCAAATGTGTAAACTGTATTTTTGATGCAAAGAGAAGCAGTTCATAATGATGAATTTTTGGGCAAATTCCTTTCCCCAGACAGAGATGAAGGTCATTTTAAATCTTGGACTATATTAACTGAGGAAACATTATTATGTCCACGATGGGTGCCAATCACAGTCTAATAAAGATATTTCAAGTGCAAGACATGCTACATTTTCTATAACCTATTAGTTTATAAGCCCACAGTTTATACTGTGCAGATGTTTAAAATAAATAAATACATAAATAAAATAAAATAAAATATAATCCCACTCACCAAAAAGCTATAGAAGAATTCATGGACAAAAAGGCCCAGCATACAAACAATGACGTAGGTAACATGATATAAAAACGCCATGTCCATGATAACAGCCTTATATCCACGTGTGAATGTTCCACGGTTACCAACGAAGCTCACCAAAAACACTATCTTATTACAAAGCTAAAAAAAAAGAAAGAGAAATGGTAAAAATAGCCAAGAGACTTGGAGTGGCTTCTATTTACAGAAACAAGACATGGAGATGACTGGACTCCTGAAATAAACACCTTCACACAAATGTGAAAGATGTACCACAAGAGCACAAATAACATGGTTTTATTTTATTCTTAGATTATTTTTGAAATTAGAAACTACATTCGGAGAACAGTATTAAACACAATCGCTGTCTGACAGAAATTACATAAAAAATAAATAAATTTAAAAAAAGCTATTTTGTTTTCACCTGCTTTGGATGTGCTATCCCTTTTGGTAACAATTTTCATTCACTTAACTTCGTACTATCTATGTACTGTAATATTACTATACTAGCTATCAGCACAGCTGTAGTCCCTGTCTTTCCCTTGCAAAATATGTTGTTTAGAATAATAGAAAAACATTTCACTTTTTAAAACATTACTGTGCCTTTTTGCACCTTTCTGATGAAATGCCTGTATATTTCTGATTTTCAATGCAGTGCCTAAAGTGAGCGTTCTTTGTAAAATGAGAACACTGAGGAACTTCTGACCTTAATATTCAAGTTAAAACACTGCCAAGTCTGTTATAGCATACAGAAGGTTGATGGCAAAGTACCAAGAGGCCAAGAGGTATCAGTCTTACTGTGTATCAGATAAATCTGATCCTTTTTAACTCTGGTATTGACAGCATTCAGTTATTCCTTTTCTTATGTTTTTGTTATAGTTCGGGATGATCCAAACAAGCACACATAAACTACCACTTCCTCAAATATATTTTTTGTTAGGTTTTTTTTTTTTTTAATAATGGGAAGTGATTCATACATTTACACAGAAAGAATCCTCATTATGTAGATTAGCGACAACTCTACTCTGAAGGTTCATTACTTACATTAGCAGCACCAAGCAGTATCAATGCAGGGCCAAGTCCTAGTGTATATATAGACCTGAGCATAACAGATAAGAGGAATGGCTGAATCCCCCCTGGTTTCGGTAACACAAAAAGCATAGCTGTGCTGAATGCGACTGCTGCCCAGAGCAGAGCCGAGATCAGAGGAGGGAGAGTGCCTGTAGGGGAAAAAACAAGGGTAACAATCAGCTCTGAGAATTAAAAAAAAAAAAAAAACAACAACATTCCAGGCTTCGGCTGATGAAACAAATACTAAAGAATACATTAAACTATAAATGTTTCTCCTCTCTCTGTCTATTATGAAGCTTTTTTAAAAGGCACGTTTTAATAATTTTGCTCCAGATGGTATTGTGTGTGTATGCATGTATGTAAGTACGGGGGTTGGGGTCACATTAAAATGATCTTGCTGCCGAGTCAAACTCTAAACATATTACGTATAAACATGACAATACCGTACACTGCCTAGTTGAGAGTTGTGATCTGCTTAAGGGTGAAAGGTTGCTGACTGATTCAAAGAGCACTAGAATGACATTATTTTCTACTTACGGTGTGAAATAGATGGGCAAAGCCACTCCATCTGGGTATGACATAAAAATGTCAAGCTCTGGGAGTGCCATGTGGATATTATGATACAATATTAATAACGGGCAACACATGTTTGATACTAATGAAACCCACTTCAGTTCCTGGGTGTGATAATCAGGATTTTGGAAGGAAACAACTGGTTCATACTGCAGCTAATTAAAAACACTGATAGACATAGCCCTCACTACAGCTAACATGATGGTTGCTCAGCCTGACAACCACAGAAAAAAACCTGGATTTGTAAGCATGAAGACTTAACCAGTGTTAAACCAATGTGTTCGGTTGTCTCCTCTGAGTCTACCAGTAGACGGAGGTGTACTGTTTTGCTAATTTATGCTGGAATCGCGTGACTAAAGCTGTCATTTAAAACCAACATTTGTGGGCAGTGATTTTTGATTGTTTATATTATTGCTATCAATTGATCCCTGCAATAACAAAAGTGTGTGTTTAAAAAAAAAAAAAGAATATTAGAGTATACTGCAGGTCTTCAATTTTGTTTTACCACGGTGGATAACAGTGATATGCAGAAAATGAAACCTTCAAAAACACTATTTTCATAGCTTCGCTGTTAACAAAACTGCTACTTTTTTTTTTTAAATGGGTTTTTGAGCTGATGCATGACTTCACAGATTTGTACCCTAATGCATATAAAAGCGCGTATCATCCAGAAATGGAAAAACAACAAAACTGAAATGTGTCAGATATATTAGATCAGACACGCCTTTACTAAAACATACAAGCACCTCCTTACTGGGATGTTTAAATATGAATCAGCCTTCCACGTCAGTATGAAGAACAAGCATGAAATTCAACGCAATAATTCATTTAATTATGGAAATATCCACGAGGAGAACAAGGCAGTGTTGTTTCAACCTGAAAAAAATCAAGTTGCAAGATTTTTTTTTTTCCATGTCATGTTCTTAGAGAAGTCCTTAGAATGGCGATGAAAGGAAAAAGCATAATAATACATTGTGTAAATGCTCTGAGCTGTCTCTAGGGAGTGCTTGTGAGAGTATGTGATGGAGAAGCATGAAAAAGCGCTGTACATACACACATAAAATTAATTTCAAAATGCTGTTATGAAAAAATGTGTGGCAAGTGGTCCATGGGAAACGTTCAAACACCAAAGTGGTCCTACATTAAAAAAGGCTGGAAACCACTGAAATAGAGGCATGCATTACATTATTAGACAAACGACTCCTACCTTCATCCCCGTCATCCCCAAAAGGATAAAACAGTGCAACTGCCAGGTTTACCAAAACTGCCAAATTGAATGAAATGCTTCCCCATAGTGAGATGTGCCGGGAAAACCAAAACAGAGCTGGATTGTCTGAAAGAAAAACATTTCACAAAAAACGATGAGGTCTAAAGAGACAAATTGAGAGACAACAAAATGCCCCCCTATACTGCTGACACATAGGGGTCTATTCAATTGATCCAAACAGAGGTGGCTCTAAATAAAAGGTATAAAAAGTCAAACAACTGACATTAACAGTGCATGTGATTATTACTGTCTGTAAAAATGGGGTCCCATTTGAATCATTTAAACCATTTATACCAACTGAACAGAACCCATAGTATTTAGACACAGAGCCAAAGGTTGATTAGGTTAAATCATCTGGGAAGGTTTTAAAATATTGTCTCTGAAACGGACAGTTCAGTCCAGCACAGAAAGCATTGGGTGTGAAGAGCATGTATAGAAATGTATAGTTGAGAAGGGATGAGGCAGTGAGAAGGGTCCAAAGATAATAAAACATAACCTTAAATTAGGAAAAATATTAACTTCACCACTGTTGTTGGTAAAATCCTTATACAACTTCGGAGACCACTAGTAAACAAGTTTAGCAGCACAAATAATGTGAACAATATGATTAGGTCAACATCACTACTGGGCTTTGGCGCAGAAAATTGGAATTTGCTGGATTTGAATTGCAGCTAAATACCCCAGCTGCTTATGGAACCACAGCAGCTAGATACAAAACCTAACCTGTTTATTCTGCCCTTCGGACACTTTCTTACTGCCTGCCATCAAGCGTTCTGCCTTCCATGTCAGCATTCATTTTCTCTCAATACTCATGAGATTCACTACCAGCTGCTACAGTTATGGCCTAAAGTTTTGCATCACCTACAATTTTATGATTGAGACATAATAAAAAAAAATGAAGTCAACATTAACATAATTTAGATTTTTCATTTAACATCATTTAAGGAAACTACACAATGATACTGCAAAAGTCTACAAGAAGCCATCATAGTAGTACAGCATTTCATGTTAGATTACTAAAAGTTTTTTTCCCGTTAAGTACTGTATATGGAAAACTACAAAATGGTATGTAATTCAATATGTTAATATAACATTATTCAGCAGGTTTCATTTGACTTTATGAAGCAAAATTAGGTAATTCTACAGGGTGATGCAAAACTTCTGGCCACAGCTGTAGTCTCAGTTCTCCTGCTTGCTGTCTCAATCTTGCACACTCTCAGCATGTGCTTACAAACAGTGATCAAATGGAATAAATTCACAAGATTTCTTGGCAGTCATTTTGCAAAACCTGCTGTATATTGATGCAAAAAGCCTACTTGCATACACCAACATATTCACCAACCATAGATTTTTACTTTAAAGCAGGTTTTTATGTTTATATATTTAAAAACAGTTTCCCCTGTATTCCATTCCCCAGATATCTAAATAAATATAAGGCATCAATTAGAATATTAATTTCGAGTCGTGACTTACTTCTGATCTTTTTCTGCCATTTCATTTCATTGTAGAGATCCTCAAACTGCTGAAAAAAGTCATTCACTTTGCTGCCTTGGTCGTCTCTTTCTGTTGTATTGAACACACGGATCTTTGATTCTTCTGTCAGGTATTCACAAATATTTGGCACCGGGAATACAATTTGCTCCATAGTCCGGTCATGGCGTACAATCTGTAAAAGCAAGAAGACATGAGAATTATTATAATGATGTGTGCTGTATTAACAAGTATACCAGTAATACTTGTACATACCAAATTAGAGCTATCGGTATCACGAAAAGTGCATGACCATAACTTCAAACAGAATGTTAACATTCAAGTTCATTTTGTAAATAACAATTACTGCTTAAATATTCTCTATAGGAAACTTAGTCCAGTACCACGACACCTGGCACTTTTGACACATATCATAAACGGATCAGCGGTTCACTAGATATGTTGAAAAATGTCTGACATACATTACTGACCTACGTATGGGCAGCTACAATATATCCCCATAGCCAGAGATGTGAATCTTAGCAGGGTATAGTTTTTATGCCCACAGTTCCCCGCTCCTGAAAAATATCTGGGGTTACCAGCAATGATTGCTTGGTTGGCTGTCTGACAGCGCATGTAACTAATTATTTAAGAATATAGCAGACGCTTTTCACACAATGGTTTACGGTTTTCAAGAAAACAAACGTAACGGGTTGAATTTCATGTTTAGTTTAGATATCACATTACATTTTGTACATCTGTTTTTAGATGAAGTAGAAGTTCTTATCTCAGCCACACAGTATTGCAGACTGTTGAAATACAACAAAGAGGAAATTTTACATCTGAAATGGAAGCATGAAACTGTGTTGAAATAACTGAACTAACCTACTACTTGGCAAATGACCTACTGGAGTTTTAACAGTGTGAAAGGCATACTGATATAAAGCCTAGAATAAGAATTCTTAAGAATATTTCAAGTGTACCGTACTAACCATACTTTACATGCAGAAATATCACTTGTTGTGGCCCTTGTACACTCAGGGGAAATGTGACCATGGTCAAATGCAATTTCCTTAACTTCCCCAATTTACACCTGCTTGTGGTGGGAACTGCGTGACCCTACCTTTTCATAGCAGCTGAGCAATCTAGTCATTGTGGTACAGGCACCCACACAGCAGCAGCCAGCTGTACCATGTTTCAAATTTAGCATGAAGTTAACAAGCTTCTGTTTTATATATATATATATATAGCATATACTGTATGTGTGTATATATATGTGTGTGTGTGTGTGTGTGCATTTGATATTCATGAAGCCAGAAGCCCTATTTCTGTTTTCAAGTAGTGCGGTCAGTCTGGAGAGCCATAACAATGTGGACATATTTTAAAAAATGTACTGATACCTCATAATTCTACTTTGTTCTGTATAGTGTCTTTAGACGGTTGTGTCAAAATAACACTGAATAGCTGTGCTGTAAATGTACAGTACATTATAATTGTAGTGATTTATTTTCCTTGCCCTTTTACCTTTCACAAAGTTTTAAATATACAGCTTTAGTTAAACTACAAGTTTGGAATCTGGAGGTTCTGTACTTATGACGACAAGTTTTTTTTATACTTTGCTACCCAACAAGCTTGTCTTTTTTTCATTAATCTCATCCCTACATTAATCTTCTCTCAAAGGATTTGTATATACAATAGTTGCCAATCAATATTGTTTCTGGCCTTGCTTCAAGTTCACATGATTCACCACTACCAGCTCAAACTCCAGGTTCCACTGCTCCTCCAAAAACAAAAAAGCTCTAAAGTGTGTTGTGTGCTTGATAGCAATGTTTGTTTAGGTCTAAAAAAAAAAATTAAACACATGCCTGTGTGCATTGAAGGGGGTGAAATACTACATTTTTTTTAATCATTTTTAATTCTGTTTCTTAATTATATGCATCACTTGAATGAATTTCCTATAATACATATTATACGGTGCAATTAGGACCTGCTAATTTGTTTTGTTAATTGTGTTACTGTACCTCAATCTGTGCTGTGTGATTAGCATAGTGTTTCAAGGCTTCATCCCCCTCCAAATCCGGATCAGATGCAGGCTTCAAACTCTGCTGTAGCAACTTATTGTGGCGGGCCAGCTGTTGAGAACACGGAAAGGCAACTTGAATGCTACCTGTTATCGTGAGATACTGTGTCAGCAAAGTACCATGCCATATATTGTCAAGCATTTACCACCTTAAACAAAGCTCTCCTGAGTATTGCTCAGATGCATTCTACCTTTGCACGTTACATTCATATAACAAGAGGCATTTAAGAAAAATGCAGGAAGATTCCATGCATTCAGGTTTTGATGATAACAGGTGAGAGGTGATCAGAAATGCCAAGGTTGGATGACCTCAAAAGAGTGACATTTTTCGCAGGTTATTTATCAATGCTGAAGGTGCATGGGGAGATAACAAAACTAGGAGGAAACAGTTTTAAAACTGAGCTGTTTCAGTATCATTAAACAAAAATACAGATTATGTATAAATAGAACAGAGCATAGTACCTGTTATACTGATGGAAAGTCACTTCTTTTATGAATTTAATAAATGCAATTAGGTTTTGTGCTTAATTACTTACAAGATAACTTAACAACAAAATAAGTTAAAGTACAAAAATATACTTAGAAGTAACATTCAGAAAGACATTTTATAAAGTCTACTTTGCAGTACTATGAGACTATTAAGTCAATTAGAACCTGTTTATTGAGTAAATGCAGATATTAATGTCTCCGTATCAACTTTCTGTCTAGTTGGAAAGAACAATATAAAAAAAATATTTGGCTGTAGACAGATCAGCTCAGCTTTTCTCATTAAACATGCACTGTTGATTATGATGAACAAAAGTAGATAAAAACCCCTCAAACTCAGTTCACATACCTCATCAAGAGTTAAGCGAAGGTTGTTTTAACACAGATGGTTTGTTTGCCTTTATAGTGAACAGTGTATATGAGAGTTGGCATGTCTGACAGTTATAGATTTTAACAACAAAAAGCTGGAGGAGCTTTGACTGAACCACCACATGTTCTAGTTTTACATGGTGCTTTAAAAGGGCATTATGTTTGAGGAGTTACAATGGCACTAAATGGGAAAACATTGAAACAAAACATAAAATAGATGGACAGGTTTGGTTAAATGGAGGACAAATAAGCAATCATGCTATGCAGGTATAATCTCCCAATCTCCTGGAATGTCAATCTGTGCCAGGGCCTTGATAAAATGAGAATATTTATTTTGTGTCGCCTAACACAGGTTTCAGAACGGATTTGCTATCCATCATTCACAAAAAGATTCCCCTTGGGCACAATAAAATAATTTGTGCCTCTATCTTGATGTAGTTTTACTACAAGGGGTCTGTGACAAAGTGCCACATTTAAACTGCACAACAGGCAGCTGTCAGGTTTGTGTCACTGGAGTGTCACAAATCCTTGGGGAATTAAACAAACCAATGCAATGTGTATTTACTAAGCTGAGCACTTTTAAACAAAGCAAAGTGATTCCATGAAACATAAAGGCTAAACACACATTCCCTGCAAATGTACTAATTAAAACACTGCAGAGCAATTTCAGGATGAGCAACCTATTCAAGTGTATAGGCTCTATAGCACAGACAAACTTGTACAAGATAGGGAGACATGTGGCTTTATTCGTAAAGAATTATTGCTCCTTTAAATAAAAATAACTGCAATTGCAAGAACAATTATGTTTTACGAACAGAGAAACAGGCCTATTATAAAATATTAACAGCACTGTATGTATGTATGTGTGCTCCCTCCTTTTAGGCAGCTCTGTAAAAGGCCGAGCTCACCATGTCCATGTCAGTCCTTTATATTTGAAGCCCATCTAAAATATGTCTCTATTAGGTGCAGCCCCTGTATAAAGACACTTTTTACTAAGCCCCTATGGGGTCATAATAGAGGGATTCTATTGTATGTTCAGAGAGCGATACTTCTCAGATTGTGTAGGAGCTGTGCAAGCATGAAAAGGAAGAAACAACAATAAATATAATGTACCTTGAAAAGCCTTAGTCAGGAAATGCTGATAAAAACTGATTGCTAAGTAATGTTTTGATCACCCTAGAGTTGTTTCCTGTAAGTCTGTTAATCAATTGGTATATTTTTATCTTTTTACACACGGTTACTAGAATTCTCACTTGTGGAACATAATGTGTATTATAACAAACCTGTCCTCCGGCAATAGTCAGCATTACAAGAGAGGTCTCTGTGAGTTTATGTATGCCTGAAGCAGCTCATATCTACAGTATTTAGACCCCATTGTGATTGCATAGCCTGGATTACTTATTTTAATTGTATTCCTAGTAAACACCATTCTGGAACCCAATCCCACACAATTCAACAGTCTTAATGTTTCTGCTCTCCTAATTTCCAGGAATTGGAGATTAGAAAACAAATAAATGACAAATAAATATGAAATATGAATTACCCATTAATAAAAGTTAACCATATCAAATACAAATTAAAGCAGCAATTAAAACATTCCCATTCCAAATGCCCCTAATTTAAGCATTAAACCATTGGGTTTGCCAAAACTGCCCCATGCCAATTACAGTAATTATTTATTTATTTTGAGTGTTGTTCTGTATTTGACCTTTCCGACCACACACAATTCTTTCTATGCACGGCACAGCAGACACTTACAAGAATACTGAACGCTGCTGGTAAACCAAACCGCACAAAGGGGGGTGGGCGGATGCAGCAGCAGTGGCAAAAAAAGTAGAACCGCAGCACTTCTAAACAGTGGCCGCTACAAAAATTGAAAGTCTGAGCAGATCAAAATAACTGTCTGAAATCCAAGTTTAAATAGAAAAAGAGGAACCTGAAACTTGCAAGAACTGGCATGTCCGTGTACAACAACAACAACAAAAAAAGCAGTTATGCACTTCTAGAATGCATTAAAAACCTTCTAGTCTAGTTCAAACAAATGGATTTTTTTTTTTATTGTATCGAGAGCTGGTAAAGAGCGGGCTGTGCCAACAAGGGGTTGACTTTTTACCTCAATGACTTAAGTCCATTATTATTTGTTTGAAAACTCTTGTGTTTTCAAATGATAACCCTATTTGTCCAAGTTATCACCCACATGGAAATGAGGTCAAAAATCATCACAACAGGTCTTTTTTCAGCCGTTTTTTGGGGGGGGGGGGGGGGGGGGGGGGGGGGGGGGGGGAGCAACACCTGTGCTGGCATCGTTTATACAATCACAGAGGATTCATGTAACATCCACCACCAATGTAGTAAAATATACCCACAATGTAATCCATCTGAACTTGAACTGAGCCAATTGCAAGCAAGTACAAACACTTTAAAACTCCTTCAATTACTGCCTTAGACTGAATACTACATATCTGTTCCAAGGGAATAAGGAAAGGCAATGGTATGCTCTTCAAAAGTTGAAATCCTTTATAAATACAGTTGTCCCGCGTTATACTGCCTTCCTTTATAACGCACCCTTGCATACCAGCAGCTATTCTCTCTGAACAAATGTCACCAATATAAAAACAGTGCTCTTTGTACCCGTTATATCGCCACCCCACTGTCAGCCACCTGCCAACTTCCTCAGCCAAGCAAACATAAATATAAGCACTGTAGTTTCCCTCATTGTAATGCCACCGAAATAATCATGGGCAATTAAAACAACAAAGTTGTGCAGTTAACCTTTGACTCGTTTTACTAAATCGTTGTTAATTGAACGTTCATACCAATGTCATCAACACTCCCACTCCGAAAGCAAAACAGAAAGTACAAAATGGCGAGTCAATCCTACATTTAACACCACAGCAAAAGAAAAAAATCTGCATATATGCATCTATAAATAAGAAAGCAAGTCAGCAAGACATTGCAAAGGGATGGAAAGGGTCAACTTGTTTAACCTGAAAAAGGCTAGATGCAGTCGGGAAGAGATTTGTTTGTTTACGTGCAAGTTTTGCACAAATAAAGGCTGACTTAAACTAAAGCATCAGTTTTGTAAACAGCAAAATAGTTTTTTTTTTTTTTTTTTTTTTTTCGTTTTAAAAGTGTTGCCTGTACATATTCAACTGTTACATACAGATGGGAAAAGATGACAAAATGTCAATGCCTGCTGTTGTGTTAAGAACTAGTACTGTAGTTTTAAAAAAGAATAATGTTTTATTAAAATGGCCTGGGGTGTAATTATATAACTAAAAAAAGAAAACATTTGAAATTTCTGCAAACATAGAAGGTTCTCTGTGTGTGGGTGTGACAGAGATAGAGTTATTATTGGTGTTAGATCTCCCTCCTGACCTGCAAGGGCGCTGTGTAAAGGGAACAGAGTACACCGGACTAAATGGCGCGACAGTTTATTCCCAGGGTTAGGTGGAAGTCGGCCATCTAGAAATGGGGTGGAGCTATGGTACACAAACTCAATTACCTGGATGGGAAACGGTGTGGCATCCACGGATTGGAGGAGCGAATGTGCGTGTTAACCAAGGGGTCATGAGTGAGGGTATAAAAAAGGAGATGTAGTAAAGTGATCTGTTCCTTTGTAAATGGTTAGAAAACATCCTAAAAGGAGAACCTGTGAAAAACATGAATGTTGTGTTTGTTTGTATTGTCTCAAGTAAAAACTGTTTGTTTATCATGTATTATGCACTTTCCACTGTATTTAATGTAATATTTCATGTATAATGCTACTACCATGTATTATGCACTTTTCACTGTATTTAATACAGTATGCTTTTTTTTTTTTTACTGTATATCATGTATTATGAATTTTCTTGTTGTTACTGCATCTTGTAAAGCGCTTTGTGATGGGGGTCCACTATGAAAGGTGCTATATAAAATAAAGGCACAGCCTGGAGCTGTATCCGAAGGCCAGCCCCAAAACCGGACACCAGCACTTCCCTTGTTTCAAAGAGAACTTTATTTGCACCACAAGCACTAACTCACTCACGTAACTGCCTCTGCTTGTGTTACGTGTGGGTGTATAAAGTACGTGACTTTTGGTTACGAGTCAAACCCAGGGATTATAAGTGATACACGCAGCTGAAGCACTTTACGTCATTATTGTTTACTGTTGTTTGCTGTCAGGCTCTGGAAAAAATAGAACTAATAAACATCCTTGCATCTGGATATCATTGTCTGTCTGTTTCTTCTGCACTGCTGTATTACCTTCACCTTCACACACTTGCCCACTTTGCCACAGTGTTGTTGTTGTTGACCTTCACTATAACGGCACCCTCGCTTATTGCCCGTTTTTGCCCATGGCCCTTACCAGGCGGTAAAAAGAGGGTTGACTGTATTAGCTTTACTTTTTACAGACAATTAATATACCATGTTGTATCCTGATATGACGGCCATTCTTGTAGTCGAGCGTCTCAATTATACTGAATTGTGATAGACTGGGGTGTTTTGTCACTGTCCTTTCGGGTCTTGAACACAGTGTGATGGGAGCCAAGCACTCTGGACCACAGTATTTTGTTTTAAACAGGGCGCAACCTGTATGTTTATTTCAGAATGGTGTTCTTTTTATCCAGAGTCACACAAATCAAATTCCAACAATGTAAACAAAATAAACAAAACAAAACCTAGCTCTTTATTACTGAGCGCTACCTAAACCTTATAGCTATCTTTTAACTCTCCTTTCTACAAGTCAGACAGCTAAGCTGTTTACTGACTAACCAAAAACATGCCTTAAACTAGGCAATAATTGTTTCCCCCTTAGGTAGAACACCAACCTTTTAATCTATTTTGGCCTTTCCGTCTGTCATCTCCTTTACACACCTCGCGTTTGAAAAAACCATGCTCTTTCATGGCTGCCGAATTGGAGACAGGTGAAAACCCTCGTCTCAAAATGGTCACCACTGTGGAACTCTGGGAATTGTAGTCTTTTCTGACTTGGTAGTCAAAGATTGCAATTTACTTGTGTGACCCAAATTCAGTAGAGAGGATACAGGCTCATTGTCACTCTTGGACCAATATACACACCCTCCACCACTTTCCCATATATTTTATAGTTCACTTTGTCACATGTATATATTGGGTTTTAACCCAGTGACAAATGTGTTTCATTGTATTTGAGCTCTTTGCCTTCACCTGAAAGCTTACTTACTGCTGCATTTTAAATCCTGAATTAATTTTTATGTTGACAATGATGGTTTCACTTACACAGCACAATTGCTATAAACAGATAATCTCTGATTCTTCACTCTGCCATTATAAAATCTTAAAAATGGAAATAAACAATTATATAAACCACAGTGTAAACATCTTCAGGTACACAGACAAGTGCCAATACACAATAAGCCTGCATTCAAGAAAATACCTCTCCACACTGCCAAAATGCAAATCAGCAGTACTGGCTGGCAAAATGAGAAACAGAAGGGAAGTGCAAAGAGAAGCAAACTTCCACGCTGATTACAGTGTTTATAAATTACACCACAAACAACTGTTGAGACAAACGTCAATTTGAAGTAGCCTGTATGATACATGTAAAATGTTCATACCTGATGGGCCAATATATAAATATTATGGCCAACATCTTTTGGAAGGATCTGGTCACCTCCACTTTCCTCATTTGTATCGCTTTCCAGTGCTTGATTGTATGCATCTTTCATCACACCCACCTGTAATAAAGAAACAATATATATATATATATATAATATATATATATATATATATATATATATATATATATATATATATATATATATACATACATATACACACACACACACACACACATAATATGTATATATTATATATAATATATAGATATTATATATCTATATATAGATATATATATATATATATATACATGACACACACACACACACACACACACACACACACACATATATATAGACACACACACACACACTTAACCAACATAACCAACTCTTCAATCAACATGAAGTCTCTTGAGCCAGCATGACCAGTTGAAAACCTGCAAAGGCCAGGATAGACCAATGGTGGTCATTGCTGGAATTTCCAACTGGGCTGTAGCAGATTTCAAGTATTTTAAATAATTAACAAACAAGATCCTGAACAGAAAAAGTCTGCTGTTTGTTATACCAATGCATAATTGTATTTTGTAACTGTTCTTTGTTTTATAACCAAAATAGCCCACCAATTAAAACCAATTAGGGTACTTGGCTTTTCTTGAAGTGCTGAGTCTTGAAGGGACTTGGCTTTGTGGCGCTGGTTACTATGAAAAGGATTGCATTCTTACCAGTTCATGTGGTCTCATGTTATACAGGATCTTTTCTGCATTTTCACTGTCATGTCTGCTTTCCATTATTGCCAGCAAAAGCTTGGAGGCATTGTTCTGCAGAAACACAGGACAAAAATGTATCATCACACACTTTCACAAAACAATAAAAAACGAGGGACAGCATACATGTAGGCATAAAATGAACACTCTTTTGTGAACTGATTTCCATAGAATGTTTCTGGTCCCTTTAATGAATGTTTTTATTATCTGTTACTGAGCATTTTCATAATAGTTTCTGTCATCGCAATAAAGACATTAAGGATGACTTGCTTCAGGTTTTGCTACATGTCCAAGTATTACTGTACATGAAAACAAAGGAGTTACAATGAAATCAATGACACACTTCAAGACAAACTCTTGGGTTATCAAGAGCCAAACAAATAAGTTACTCGTACCTTTAACTCCAGCACCAGGTCAATGCGATACTTGCCAAGAGGGTTGATGTCATTCAATATGAGTGCAATTATAATATCAATCCCATTGGATTCGTGTTGTGCTATGCAGGTCTGGAAAAAAGTAAAGTTTAGAAATACTAGGCCCTGCTTACAAAACTCTTATATATAAATAGCTTTCGAGAAAGTGAGAGAAAGGCTATAGAATTATGGGTAAATTGGGATATGCAAATACCAGCATTACAACAGCCAATCTTTGGTATATATATATATATACCATATAGATATATATATTATGCCTATTATATATATATATATATATATATATATATATATATACAGCTCTGGAAAAAATTAAGAGACCACTGCAAAATTATCAGTTTCTCTGGTTTTACTATTTATAGGTATGTGTTTGGGTAAAATGAACATTTTTGTTTTATTCTATAAACTACTGACAACATTTCTCCCAAATTCCAAATAAAAATATTGTCATTTAGAGCATTTATATGCAGAAAATGACAACTGGTCAAAATAACAAAAAAGATGCAGTGTTGTCAGACCTCGAATAATGCAAAGAAAATAAGTTCAGATTCATTTTTAAACAACACAATACTAATGTTTTAATTTAGGAAGAGTTCAGAAATCAATATTTGGTGGAATAACCCTGATTTTCAAGTACAGCTTTCATGCGTCTTGGCATGCTCTCCACCAGTCTTTCACATTGATGTTGGGTGACTTTATGCCACTCCTGGCGCAAAAATTCAAGCAGCTCGGCTTTGTTTGATGGCTTGTGACCATCCATCTTCCTCTTGATCACATTCCAGAGGTATTCAGTGGGGTTCAGGTCTGGAGATTGGGCTGGCCATGACAGGGTCTTGATCTGGTGGTCCTCCATCCACACCTTGATTGACCTAGCTGTGTGGCATGGAGAATTGTCCTGCTGGAAAAACCACTCCTCAGAGTTGGGGAACATTGTCAGAGCAGAAGGAAGCAAGTTTTCTTCCAGGACAACCTTGTACTTGGCTTGATTCATGCGTCCTTCACAAAGACAAATCTGCCCGATTCCAGCCTTGCTGAAGCACCCCCAGATCATCACCGATCCTCCACCACATTTCACAGTGGGTGCGAGACACTGTGGCTTGTAGGCCTCTCCAGGTCTCCGTCTAACCATTAGACGACCAGGTGTTGGGAAAAGCTGAAAACTGGACTCATCTGGTGGTGCTTCAGCAAGGCTGCAATCGGGCAGATTTGTCTTTGTGAAGGGCGCATGAATCAAGCCTTGTCCTGGAAGAAAACAATGGTCAATTCTACAATGGTCCCCAACTCTGAGAATTGGTTTTTCCAGCAGGACAATGTTCCATGCCACACAGCCAGGTCAATCAAGGTGTGGATGGAGGACCACCAGATCAAGACCCTGTCATGGCCAGCCCAATCTCCAGACCTGAACCCCACTGAATACCTCTGGAATGTGATCAAGAGGAAGATGGATGGTCACAAGCCATCAAACAAAGCCGAGCTGCTTGAATTTTTGTGCCAGGAGTGGCATAAAGTCATCCAATATCAATGTGAAAGACTGGTGGAGAGCATGCCAAGACGCATGAAAGCTGTACTTGAAAATCAGGGTTATTCCACCAAATATTGATTTCTGAACTCTTCCTAAGTTAAAACATTAGTATTGTGTTGTTTAAAAATGAATCTGAACTTATTTTCTTTGCATTATTCGAGGTCTGACAACACTGCATCTTTTTTGTTATTTTGACCAGTTGTCATTTTCTGCATATAAATGCTCTAAATGACAATATTTTTATTTGGAATTTGGGAGAGATGTTATCAGTAGTTTATAGAATAAAACAAAAATGTTCATTTTACCCAAACACATACCTATAAATAGTAAAACCAGAGAAACTGATAATTTTGCAGTGGTCTCTTAATATTTTCCAGAGCTGTATATGTGTGTATGTGTATATATATATATATATATATATATATATATATATATATATATATATATATATATATATAATATATATATATATATATTCCATTATTTTCTTACTCAAGTGGTCCTTCAGTGAGGAACGGCATATTATTAATTACAATATTCCTGCCAAACTACTGATGAACATCCCAGTGCTTGTAATATCTGTCACATTATAGCAGCTGAACTTGTGCATTCAGTCATAAACTTGGCATTCAGTCACAAACTCACACAGTCCTGAATGTAATTTAATGGAAAGCAAAGCAATTTTGTTTGTAATCCCCACTAATATAAAAGCAATACTGACGCTGTATAAAATATATATTTTTAAATAATCCCAACTAAGACATGAGACTGGAAAATGTAAAGATTTTGATTAATTTTACTGCTCTATGAACATTAACTTATGTATTAACTGATATTGAAACTCTAGGAACATTCTAGTTAAAAGTTTTCAGTTCAAGGTTTAACAAACATGGGCATCTATCACTTCTTCTCTAGACCAACAGTGAGATCATTCGTTTTTATTTTTAGTTCCCTGACACAGCTGTCTCAGTACTTCTGCTAAATCAAAACAAGTGGGCACTCTAAACTCAAAAGGAGAGTTACTTTGAATCTGTGATTGCCTGAAGTCAATTCAGGTTAATCACAAACACAGTACTATATTCCAACCCCTCAATTATATAAACCGGATTCTGCAGAGCCACGAACCCCCCTGTGAGCTGAAAGTAAAATTTTCACCATTAATTTGCGGTTTTTAATAACTATGCGCAAATAATGCCTGAGGGGAAATATCGTGGCTCACTTGAATAGAAAAAAGTGTCTAGAAGTAGTTGTTCTGTGATTTAAGGATTGAGACAATTGCTTGCATCATGAATGAAATGAAATCGTAGAGTTTCGCGGTTTCAAATCAAATGATACAGTCGGCAGTCTGATTTATTATGGTTTTCTGTTACGCTTCAATGCATATTTTATAGATAAAAATGCCTGTTACAAGCTCTTATTTTAGTGGACCGAAAATGTCATGTGTCACACACATATGATGAAATTATATATATATATAAGATATATATATATATATCTAATATATATATTATATATATGATTACTAATAACAATTTATATATTGTTTAAAGTAGTGACTTTTATTCTGGTGTTTTTCATCTACAAAATATGGTTTTCTATGATGTGCTTTTGCACTGCACATTATAACTTTAACGTGTAATGTTTGTTTTGTGAAAATATTTGAAATGACAAAACAGGGGACATACTGCAGCAACTTTGAATTGTATTTCTCCAGTCAATAAATGTTAACTGCACTATATGCTTCTTTAGTATGAATGTGTGCTGTGCAAAAACTACCTTTCGATTTTAAGCATGCCTAATTGTACACGTAATCTATTACCTAATATTAATAATGCCTGTAATTGTGCCGCTGTCTGAGTCAACACATGCGTACATACAAGCACTTCCGCTATGCAAGGACAGGAGATACAAATGGGAAGTACCTGGTTTTCATGACAGGGCCCCTGGCAGTACTCTGTTATGCTCTCCAGTGTCTGTTTGACCAGATCGACGTTTCTTTCATTGATGTAGAGTCCCAGGAGGCCTAACCCTCCTGTTGTACTCCCACAGATACAGTCCAGAAACTGGAGCGTCTCGCACACCAGGTTATAGTTGGTTTTGTTGTTTTGGTGTCTGAGAAAGTTCTGTTTCAATAAACGCAGAGAAATTAACAAACATAGTTATTGTTAATATTGTTTCATCAATAAAAATGTGACAGCTCGCATGGCAGAATTGTTGGCAGGAACTTTGCAGAAATCCAAAAATCCGAAAGCAAGTCTTATTTTTTGCATTTCTGTACTGTGAGATAGATTGCTGATTATATCTTTTGCAAAGATATTTAGCAAGCATAGGAACTCAGTGGGGCAAAATGGGCAACACATATCCTACCTCCAGGACTTCTTAGTTTATTAATTTATCCAAATACTTGTAATTGACCACAAGCAGTACTACTGAGGTCCAAAGAACATTTTGTGAGATAGAATAAAAACAACTGCCCCACCTGCAGATCCCGGTTGTGGTTCTCACAGAGCAGCTGAAGGTACCGCAAGATGGGTTCCATGATCGCTATGGCGGGACTCATTTGCATTTCTTCTGGAGAGCTGTCATCAGCTCCTCCCTCAGTCCCTGAGCCAATCAGATCACTCTCAGGGTCAAGTTCCTTCCGATACAGGCAGTAAGCCTTAGAGGTGGCAGAGGAGGCTTCTTTTAACTGCCCTTTAATTTCATCTTTGAGGTGAAGAGGTGAACCCTTGCCTATTTAAAAAAAACAACAACAAAAAAAACACATTACATAACATCAACCCTCTTGTTTGTAACAAGGGATTTGTGAAAACTGCATTGATGGGTACTGTACAGCATATATTTTATGCTGATATCACTCATGAAATTATTCTGAATTCATGTTTTTAATGTTTGACATAATTCTCACAATACATTAAGAAATCCTAATCTTCCCCAAAATCTCCAAGATGATGATGTTCTTTTTTCAATTTTTTTTCCTCTCGGGTGAACTGTATCAATCAATCAATCAATCTTTTATATAGCGCCTATCGTGCTGGAACACCATCACATCTGATGAAATACAAAGCTACATATTTTTGCTCTCTCAAAAGTTACACAGCATCTCAACATACAATCTCTGCCTCCTAGCAACATCGTTGCTACTTATCCAGCTGTGCACAAGATGACCAAACATTTTTGACAGTACCTAAGGTTCTAATCTGCTTACAAGGCCCAATGCTCCGCCATTTATCTCCCTCCCACTCCCTCCACAGCTAATGTTTTCTTTGACTAAACACACCACCTTTTTTCTTCGTCCTGGAAGTTGTCATGTCTCCGTCATCGTCCTTCTTCTTGCAGCTCAGATCGTAGGTATTCATCGACATTGTTGATCGGATCTCTTGCTGAGCCATCTTCATCCGATCATAAAAGACTTTGAAGAATTTTTCAGATTTCTTCTGTTTACTCAGCTGATGGTAAAATGAATTCTGGAGCAAAGAAACACATATATTGGAGCAATGGCTGTCCAAAGTCAGCTCTTTTCTCAAACTTCTTTGCTAAACTAAAAAAGTTGCATGGTGGCAATGGTAGTAGAAGAACACATACTAGTCCAGTCTGTTTATATTCCTTAAAAATTGTTTTTAGTTGAAAGGACAAAACATTCCTTGAAATCTGCTGGCCCCTTCTCACCTCACTTTATAAATGACAATTCAGCTTATTTATAGCTAACGTTTCCCCTCACTGTACCTGTATCTGGGTATTTCCTCCTTTCAACAAAGCAATTCCCAGCAAAATGCTTTCCTGGAAGATCCTGTCATTTTTAGTGCTCACAATGAGATCTACAACCAGTTCAGAAGCCCCTTCACTGTCTAATAGGCACTGAATATCAGCCAAGCAGGTCCCAGTTTTGTCTGAGTCTTGCGCAGATGATCCACCTGCACACAAATAAACCATTCAACACAGTTAAGCCATGTACCAAAAACACAAATAAACAACAAAACACTCAAGGGAAACCTAGGCTCTTGTTATTCCCTTTGATTACATTATTTATTTTTACAAAAATAAAGACAATGTATTATTGTACAATAGCAACACACACACACACACACACACACACACACACACACACACACACACACACACACACACACACACACACACACACCACACACACACACACACACACACACACACACACACACACACACCACCACACACACACAAGAACTGGACGCAGTATGTCAGGGGGAAATATATGTCACAAATTAATAAAACAGTGCTATTGTACCTGTTATATGGGTGCCAACTTCCCAAGCCAAGCAAATATAAGCATTGTAGTTCCCCTCATTGTAGTACCAGCAAAATAATTATGGCCAATTAAAACAACACATTTATGCAGTTAGCCTTTGACTCGCTTTACTAAATCTTTGTTAACTGAACGTTCATACCAATGTCATCAAAACTCCCGCTCCCAAAGCAAAACAGAAAGTACAAAATGGCAAGACGACCCGACATTTAACACCATAGCAAAAGAAAAAAATCTGCATGTATGCATCGCAAAATAAGAAAGCAAGTCAGCAAGACAACGCTAATGTTTTCTCACCTAAGTGAGGCATACTGTTAATCGAAGGACAATTGGAGACATGGATAAAAACATATGGCTTAGCTTGATGGAACGGGTCGATTTGGTTAACCTGAAAAAGGCTTGACGCAGTCTAAAAGAAGTGACTTTTATAAACTACAGTAAATGTTAAAAAATAAAGTATAGTAAGAGGTTTGTTTGTTTTGCACAAATGAAGGCTCGCTTAAACTAAAGCATCAGTTTTGTAAACAGCAGAATATTTTTTTTTTTTTTTTTACTTTTTGTTTAAAAAAAAAAAAAAGGGTTTGTCTGTACATATTCAACTTTCTTTTTTTAACTGCTTAAAAAAGATGCTGTTGAGCTTAAATTGCTTTGTGAAACAAATAGATGGCATCGTGCAATGGGGGCTAGTATTCAGCAGGCTTACAGTCGTGCCACAAACAGTAAAGTTCAAATGACAGTACAGTAAAAAAAAAAAAAAAAAAAAGTATGCTTTTTTGTTTTTATGGAATTGTTGTTTGGGTGATTTGAAACTAAATTATTGTTTTATTTATTAATTTATTTTAAAGTATAAACTGTTCCTCAAAAGTAACCATGTATGTTTCATACAGACGGGAAAAGGTGTCACTAGTATACTTACTGTTGTGTTGAGAACTAGTTCTGTAAAAAAAAGACTAATGTTTTATTAAGATGGCCTGGAGATACTGTAATTGTAGAACTAAAAAATTAAAACATTTCAATTTATTGCAAAGCATAGAAGGTTGTTTTCTTTTTTTGGGGGGGGGGGGCCCCTCACTATAACGCCACCCTCGCTTATTGTCCCTTTTTGCCCATGGCCCTTACCTGGTGGTATAAAGAGGGTTTACTGTACATATAACTCCTTATTAAGTTGTTTGAGATAGGTCAGATAGCCTAAATAGGTCAAATGAGTGCTGCTAAATCTTCTTTATGCAATCTTAAAACTCTTTCTACAGAAACCAAGATTCTTTTAATATAGGTACTATAAACGACATAGACGTCTTCAAGGAAATTACATCAGAGAGTTAAAATCCTTTCACATTGTGATTGGTCCATAACTTCAAGTAGGCATCGTTTTGACTAGTGCTAAAACTAAAGGGAAATTCTGGAGCTATTACTAGCAGCAAGTGTAAAACCAACTGACTCTATGCCTATGTTTCCATTAAAACGGTTGTATTCAATAAATCCATACACTTAAACAAACTAAAAAAGTGCCACAAGCCTAATGGAAATAGGCTGAATTCAGCTGTTATTTGACTTTCCAAAATATGCTTGACTTTACCTTAAAATCAGTGGAAAGCAAATCATCTGCCCATCATGCTCAGATTTCTAGACTGTGCTCCATGTAAGTGCTAGGCAGAGCCGTCTACTGACACGGAACAGCCAGATCCAATATTTTATATTTAATAACATTAATAAAAGCAATGGACTGTTTACAGCTGTACATAGAATTTGGAAAGCCATTTGATGGCTTGCGTTTTACCACAGTCACAATTAGACTTAATTCCCTACTTACTTATGGAAGAGGTAGCTGCATCAGGCTTCTCACCAGGAATTCTGTACAGCTGGGCAGCAGAACATTATAGCCGGGAGCACTTTTAACGTAAAAATAAACTTGCCTTACCTTAATATATAATACGACAAATAATTTGAATAATTTCGTTGACTGCATCGGGTTGCTCTTTTATATGTTCTACATATTTTATTACTGTTTTTTTTTTTATTGTGGTAAATTACCGTGCTTATTTAGGCTCTCTACGATTTGACTGGAGAAAGATAACGTAGATTTATTGGAGTACACCAAAAAAAAAAAAAAAAGGTAACCTTTTCACTTCCTTTTTAGCGTAATTATTGAGCTTATTGCTTAATTTAAATTGTTTTCTTTATGTTAAGTTTTCAGGGCATTTTGTTAATGCACGTCTGTTTTTGTTTTTTGCTGTTCTACATTTTTTGAATGCAACTGTTCATTTTAACTTTTTTTTTTTTTTTTTTTTCACACACAACAGTACTCACGCACATTTGGTTGAAACTGCAGTGTAATAATCCAGCACTGAAGCATTTGTATATCAGCTAACAAGTGTTCAGCTGATATCCCATACAGCCTTTATACATGAACCCCCCAATATCTCTCACAAGCACCTGGGTACATATTTTCACGATATCACAACAAAAGGAAGGGGGGAGGGGGTTGGTGCATGTGTATAGCTATTATTAAGTGATAGAGCCTGTCGACGCCGGCTCTACCGTGTGGTAGATGATCACGTCTGGAGTTAAGCAACCCGAGCTGAAGGCGAGGGTGCTAACGAAAGTCAAGGTAATCTACCACAAAAAGAAAACTATTTATTTCTTTATTTTCTCTTTTAAAAAAAATTTAAAACCTATATTTACCTTGAAATTCTGATATTTCGCCGGGTAACCCGCTGAAGAAAATAGTCCCTAACATAATTAGAACAGAAAATGACATACACGTAGAGAAAACAGTTTTTATTTTTATTATTATTATTATTATTATTATTATGACAACGCCAGATAAACTGTAGGATTGTTAAATAGTCTGTGTAATCGGACTCGAAACTTCTTCTTGGAGGCGGGGCGTCATTCAAGCTGGAAGAGAGTGGATTGGCTAGTGCGGAAAGAACTGAAACAGGTTCGGCAGTTTGACGGGCTGGTTTTGAGTGCAGGTGTTGTTTGCATCCAGCTGATGACATAATTGTGGACCAATCATGTCTTTCCTGTTGATTTGCTCTCCAGTAGCTGCGAATTGAGCCTTTGTTACGGTGTCCTGTCACAGACGTATAATTTTGCCTGTCTCAAGACCAGCGAAAGAAAGTATGTTTAAGTAGCTTTTTATGTTATCGGACTAGTTGCAGATTAGAATGTCTTTATGCGCGGATTGATTTAAAATTTAATTCACAGTTAAGCACTTCAACGTTCCAGTGGGCATCTATGCAAAATAGAAGCCCGCTAGATCTGGAAGCTGATTGGCTGTTCGCACTCAATCGTTTCCTAATGTACTACATATCACCTTACAGTACAATAATACGACAAAAAAATGGACAGAATGATAATACCCAAAAATAATCTTAATTTTTTTAATAAAGTAGTCAGCACTAATATAGTATTAGGCAGTGGATTGCGACCTGCTTTAATTGTCACTATTTTTGCTTCGAAAATAATTGGTTATTTTTTTAGCAGTCATTTTAACATTTTAGCATCTCGAAGTGATCTCGAAGAAAACCCACCCGTTCAACTCTCTGACTGGTTAAATGTTGTGTCAAGACGTAACAGCGCTGTCATGTGGTTCCAAGATTTTTTTTTCACCCAGCAACGCGCAAGTGATCTGGTCTGCTAGCAGTGCGATCAATCCTTATTGTTAAAGGCACAGTAGCATGTGCAAGACGGGTGGATTGGGTTTTTTCAGTCGGGTGGCAACAGCCACTTCACTGGGCGGCCCGCCCAGCTGAAAAGGCCTGTGGAGAACCCTGAACATTTTTGTTCTAACATGGTTAAGTGCAGTCCACTATCTTCGAGTCAAGGAGAAGCCAAAAACACTGAACACAAAAAAGGTGGGTCGGAAGATTTTTTTTTTTTTAAACGTAGCATATATCCAGTAATGGTTTTGTACATTTATTTTGCTTCTGAATTGTTCATACTAGCTATATCAAATAAAACAGACAACCCATAAAAGAAAAAAAAAAAATGAATTACATGTACTCATGAAACTAACAAGATTCTTAACAAGGGGAAGGATTGTGTAACAAGTACTATACAGGAACTACAGCCTCAGGCTCTTTTTCATGTGGGTAAAGTCAGCAAAATAGTCAAGCTTTTCACTAGAAATGGATTTTAATGGAAGTTCGAATTCTAAGAAGCACATAACTGCTCATTTTAATTTTAACTGAAACAAACAGAATATTTATCATCATAAACAAAGCATCCCCAGGAACAAGAAATTGGCAGGAATATTTCTAAACATGCATGCCCACTCAGTAAAACAAATATAATCTGAGAATATCGTAATTCTAAAAAAAAAAAAGTATATATCATATTTACCCCCCAGAGAAGATTTGGACAAACTTCCTGAAGACAGTGAGCTGTTAATGACATTTCCCAAATCTGTTTTTGTGAAACTGCGGGCACTACCAAAGTAGCGGGTGAGGAGAATTCTTCTTAATACGTTGCCCTTGGGGATGAAAAAAAAAGATCAATTTGATGTGGTAGAAAAGGCTGTATTCTTGTCACTTTACTAGAGTTAAGAGTATGAACTGACTTTTGTAAGGTTAACATCAGACATTTGTATAACAACCCAAACACTCATAACATATACAAATGTTGACATTACATTAAGGTTTTTGAGCCACTTTAGGAAAGTACAGTCATAGATATGACCATTTTCAGCTTGCCTACATGGACCGCTCGTGGCTTCAGAACCATCCAAGTCACTCAATTGTATGGAAATACAATGCATTACAAATATAGGTGGACATTTTTGTTAATTATTTACAGGTAGAAACTAAATGTACTTCCCATAGTAGCAACTGTCTAATTTGCAAAAACACTGACACACAATACAGCAATCTCAATACCATGGGTTGAAATTGGGATATTAATTAAATAAACTGTTTGTTCACATTGGTACCCAAGAGGTTGTGATTTTCAATTGACAGCCAGGAATTACAGTACAATACTCCATTTAAATTACAGTACTATAGCCTAAACGTGTGTGTGGCAAAGTGGTTGGTAAGGGGAACAGATGTCGCGGTGATGCGGTGCAGGAGTGATGAACAGACAACAGTGATTCAGTGAATAAGTGCTTTATTGCTTTTTTCCAGGTCTGGCGACCGTCAAAAATAATAAATCCCCGGCAATACACAACAATGTGTAAAGCACGGGGATAATGAAAACAAGGGCACAGCCCCGAACAAAAACAACGGTACGGTCACCAGTCCTGGGTGATCGAAAACGTGCAGGTGCTCAGTGCAGTGGTGCTCCGGATAGTGCTCTCCTTTCGACAGCTCCGGAGATGTGCGTTAACTGTCTATTAGTGCGACAAAGACAGACAATTACAGATAGACAGAAAATAACACACAGCACGTAAAACACTCTTCACAAATACTCTGAGAGCTCCTCTCTCAGTCCTTCTCTCCTAACGTTAACCCAAACGAAGGAGAAGATCAGCGTTACCCTGGCCCCTATATGTAATCCCGCATGATATCGAGATAAACGGTTGCAGCTGCCTTATTACTTGCAGCTGCCTCTCGTTTACCTTTCAAATCAATACGGTCTTACAACAGAGTCGCGCTTCCCTCCAGGCTGACCCACTTCCCTGACCCGGAAACGAACTGTCAGGCCAGCCCTTCCAGATACTTCTCCTCCCGTTCTTTAGCGCCCTCACAGGTCGGGAGGAAGATTCATCACCAGAACTCATCTTTCCGTCACATATCCCACCGCTCAGAGTGGAGCCGAAGGAACACTCGGCTAAATCTACCTTCCCCATTACTCCCCCCTCCCGGGAAAAATAATCCGCATTTTGGTGGTCTTTCCCCGCACGGTGTACCATGTGGTACATGAAGGGCTGCAATGCCAGATACCACCGAGTTATCCGGGCATTGCTGTCCTTCATTGTGCTTAACCACTTGAGTGGGGCGTGGTCTGTGACCAGATCGAATGAGTGTCCCAGCAGGTAGTATCGTAAAGAGTGAGTAGCCCATTTAATGGCCAAACACTCTTTTTCGACTACGGAGTAGTTGCGTTCCCGAGGTAACATTTTTTTACTGAGGTATAATATCGGGTGTTCTACTCCAGCTACTTTTTGGGACAAGACTGCACCCAAACCTACATCCGATGCGTCGGTGTGGAGGATGAATCTCTTGGTGAAATCCGGTGTGATAAGAGTGGGGGCCTGGCAAAGTGTACGCTTAATAGTATCAAACGCTCCCTGACACTCAGCTGACCATTTAATTAAATTTGGAGCACTCTTTTTGGTGAGGTCGACTAACGGGTTAACCACTGTGGCGTACTCGGGGATGAAGCGGCGGTAATAACCGGCTAAGCCCAGTAGTGACCTCACCTGAGTCTTGGTTTTGGGGATCGCTGCATCAACCAAAGCCTGGATTTTGGTGACTACAGGTCTCACCCTTCCATTCCCCATTAAAAATCCCAAATATTGAGTCTCTGTTTTGGCAAACGCACATTTCCTCAAGTTAGCTGTCAGCCGGGCTGCCCTTAGAGACTGAAGAACGGCTGCAACCCTAGCCAAATGCTCTCGCCAGGTGGAGCTGTATATCACCACGTCATCAATATACGCTGCTGCATATTCATGATGTGGGCGTAAAACCTGGTCCATCAGTCTCTGAAAGGCAGCGGGCGCACCATGTAGCCCAAACGGCATGGTTTTAAAGTGGAACAGCCCTTCTGGTGTTGAAAATGCGGTTTTCTCTCTGGAGCTGCGGGTTAAAGGGATTTGCCAGTATCCCTTCGTCAGGTCCAGAGTGGAAATAAACCTCGCTTTTCCCAGTCTGTCTAAAAGTTCGTCGACCCGAGGCATGGGGTATGCATCGAACTTAGCAATAGCGTTCACCTTTCTGAAATCCACGCAGAAGCGGTTGGTGCCGTCTTTCTTAGCCACTATGACGATCGGACTGCACCACTCGCTCCTGGAAGGCTCAATCACCCCAAGCTCGAGCATATCCCATACCTCTTTGCGAACGCCACTTCGTCGACTTTCCGGGATCCGGTACGGTCTCTCTCGCACTGTGACACCTGGTGGAGAGATAATGTCATATTCAACTAAGTTTGTCCTGCCGGGCACGTCAGAAAAAACATCGCTGAACTCCTCAATAAGCTTACGCAGCTCTCTTTGCTGATCCGGAACCAATTGTTCCCCCATAGAAATCGCTCTTGTGCTCGGGGTCTCTGGACAGGGACCTAAATCATCCTCCATATTGCCTGGGGCTATAAATAAGACCTCCCTTGCCTGCCAGGGCTTTAACAAATTGACATGATAAATTTCACGTTCATTTCGGCGATCGGGCTGTCTAATTTCATAATTTACTTTCCCTATAGCCCGAATCACCTCATACGGCCCCTGCCATTTAGCACACAGTTTCGATTCAGATGAGGGAAGTAGCAGCATTACCTTGTCCCCTGGTCGAAAGGTTCGAATCCGTGCATTTTTGTTGTAATGCTGCTGTTGTCGGTGCTGAGCCGATCTGAGGTTGTCTTGGGCCAAACGACCGACCAAATCCAGGCGATCTCGTAGTAGGAGCACATACTTCACTACATTTTTAGACGAGCCTTTGTGCTCCTCCCACCCCTCCCTCAGCAGGTCGAGAATGCCGCGAGGCTGCCGGCCGTACAGGAGCTCAAAGGGGGAGAACCCCGTTGAACTCTGCGGCACTTCTCTCACCGCAAAAAGGAGGTAGGGAAGAAGCGATGCCCAATGTTTCTGCTCCTGTGTTACAAATCGCCTCAGCATCGACTTTAAGGTCTGATTAAAACGTTCAACCAAACCGTCCGATTGTGGATGATAAACGGACGTCCTGATGGGACGTATTTTTAATATTTTGTACACCTGCTGTAACGTATTGGACAAAAAATTGGTTCCGTGATCAGTCAAAATCTCCTTGGGGATCCCTACTCTAGCCATAATCTGCGCTAACTCGGTGGCTATTGCAGCTGCACTAGTGGACCTCAATGGAACTGCCTCTGGGTATCGCGTTGCATAATCCACCACTACTAATATATGCATATACCCAGAGTCAGAAGGTAGCAAAGGGCCCATTATGTCCATTGCAATGCGCTCGAACGGAGTGGAAATAATCGGCAGTGGGACCAAAGGAGCGGGGCGCACTCGACCTGGCGCTACTCGCTGGCAGTCTGGGCATGTGGCTACATATTTCGACACATCAGTATGAAGACCGAGCCAATAGAATCGAGCCAATATTCGCTCCCTCGTCTTCTCGGCTCCGAGGTGCCCCGCAAAAGGGATATCATGCGCCAGCCTCATGACCTCGGTCCGACAAGACGGGGGAACCAATAATTGTGTTACAGGCTGTCCTGTGCCCGCGGCTAGGTTTACCCTATATAGTAATTGCCCCTTTATACTGAAATGTGGATATACTAGCGGCCCAGCGCCATCAACATCCTTACCTTCAATGGACCGGACCTGCCCCCAAGCGTGCACCAGTGACGGGTCGTTCTTTTGGCCCCACACTAGGTCCGCGCTTGAGTACCACGGGTCCGGTATATTGAGAGGGGCTGGAATAACCTCTGCCCTAGTCGGCCCAGTAACCTCGCTCTCTCGGTCACACTGCGTTCCCACTCCCTTCGACTGGCGTTTGTTACCATTACAGCACTCTCCCACCAGACCCCAGCCTTGTCTCAAAGACGCTCCCTCCCATTTCGCGGTCCGTCTCTCCTTATTTGTTTTTCTAGGACGGAACAGAGGGGAAAACATTTCAGGATGAAAAGGAAACACATCACCAATCCGTTCCTTTTTCCCTTTTTCTGCCACGTTTACGTGTGTGGCTGGGTGCGGCAACCTTTCCGCCGCCCCGACTACAAGGTGACGTTTTATCGGTCCTACCGATAAATATACTTTTAGGGTGGGGTATGCCGCCGTGTCTCCATGGATACAGGAGATGGCCACCTGACCTTGTGGCCGCCACGACATACCGCCCAAGAGAGCTGTCCTGATCAAGGTTTGCTCACACCCTGTGTCCACTAACGCGTGGGTTTTCACATTCCCTAAAACCACGTCAATCAGACAGGGCCCCTCCCAACCGTTTTCCCCCTGCTTACCCGTTCCAGGTGTCCAGTTGCATGCAGCCACGTCACACTCCATAGCAGCGGGGCATGACCTGGCCCTATGTCCTGGCTGGTTACACCTAAAACAGAGTGGAGGGACAGAGGGGGCATAGGTTAAATATCTGTCCCGCTGCTGGTAGGGCAACGGGGCAGGGGCAACACCTCTACCCCAGCTGGGGGCCATCCTCGGTCTCCATGGGGGGGAGGCAAGGGGGCCCAACGGGGTCGGCGGTCTGGGAGGTCTGGGTGCCGGGACCGAGGGTGATGGTGGTGGTGTTGGAGGAGAGGGAGGGAGAGGTTGGTTCCTGAGCAGGGCAGGGGCTGACAGGATCCCGACCCGGGCTGACGTCAAAGAGTCTTCAAAATCTTCGGCCAATTTGACCGCCTCCTCCAGGGTGTCAGGGTTGTGGCGCCGTACCCACGCCTGAGTTTCGGCGCCGACCACATGGCAGAATTGTTCCACCACAATGGCTTCCCCCATTTGTTGAGCGGTCTTCTTCTCTGGGGTCAGCCAATGGACCATGTGGTCGCACAACCGCTGTGCCACCACCCTGGGGCGTGTCTCCGGGGCTCTCCGGTACTCGCGGAACCGCGTCCGGTGGGTCTCCGCGGTGATGTTGAGACGACGGAGGATAGCCTGCTTGACTAGGTCATAGTCAGTGGCGTACTGGTCGCTCAGGGCTTGGTAAGCTGCCTGCGCTTCCCCGATCAGGCAAGGTCCTAGCTGGCTTGCCCAGAACTCCCGAGGCCATCCCGCCGCGGTTGCCAGCCGCTCGAACGCCACCAAAAATGCCTCCGGATCATCCTCCGCCGTCATTTTCATGGCCCGTGCCTTCGGGGCCGACATCAATGATGTTCCGGTAGGGGTCGCTCCTGCAGCAACGATCAGCCCTACCCGTTCAATGAGCGCCGTATAGCGCTCCTCCCTCCGTCTCTCCTCTGCATCCCGTCTGATCTCCAGTGCCTGCAGCAGCTCCGCCAGTGCGTTGCGGTCCATCCCGGATCTGACACCACGTGTGGCAAAGTGGTTGGTAAGGGGAACAGATGTCGCGGTGATGCGGTGCAGGAGTGATGAACAGACAACAGTGATTCAGTGAATAAGTGCTTTATTGCTCTTTTCCAGGTCTGGCGACCGTCAAAAATAATAAATCCCCGGCAATACACAACAATGTGTAAAGCACGGGGATAATGAAAACAAGGGTACAGTCCCGAACAAAAACAACGGTACGGTCACCAGTCCTGGGTGATCGAAAACGTGCAGGTGCTCAGTGCAGTGGTGCTCCGGATAGTGCTCTCCTTTCGACAGCTCCGGAGATGTGCGTTAACTGTCTATTAGTGCGACAAAGACAGACAATTACAGACAGACAGAAAATAACACACAGCACGTAAAACACTCTTCACAAATACTCTGAGAGCTCCTCTCTCAGTCCTTCTCTCCTAACGTTAACCCAAACGAAGGAGAAGATCAGCGTTACCCTGGCCCCTATATGTAATCCCGCATGATATCGAGATAAACGGTTGCAGCTGCCTTATTACTTGCAGCTGCCTCTCGTTTACCTTTCAAATCAATACGGTCTTACAACAGAGTCGCGCTTCCCTCCAGGCTGACCCACTTCCCTGACCCGGAAACGAACTGTCAGGCCAGCCCTTCCAGATACTTCTCCTCCCGTTCTTTAGCGCCCTCACAGGTCGGGAGGAAGATTCATCACCAGAACTCATCTTTCCGTCACAGTGTGCCACATTTCATTGTAGGAACAGGGTGGATAAAAAATTGCCATCATTCGGCCAATGAAGTAGAGCAACATTGGGACCAATGACTTCAAGATTTAAATATAAAAATAGTTTTTTGGGAGTGAATGTTTTACAGAGATATCATGAATGGGTTTGGAACAGGGTAGTTAGTACTGACCTTCTGCATTACCAATGCAATGTCTTCACAGATAAAATTATTAATCTCTGCACAAACTTTACTGGATATTTTAAGGTAGGGGGGAATGTCATGTAAAAAAAGGGCATGTTTAGTTTCGCTTCCACATATCGTATTGAAGGGCGGCCGACTGTATATGAATTTCAGCACTGAAACCAAATGACACATAGAAACACTCCTCATTCACAAACACACATGTTCCAGCCCACACGTAAACCAATATCAAACTACTCCCCATTTGTCAAAAGTTCAGGGTAAGATTATAACCGTATTTCAACCAAGTACATTTCTTGGATTTATGTATTCAAACCAAGATGGTACAGGCAAGTACTGCTTAAAATGTAACTTCCAAGTAGATATACTGTAGTACAAGAGTTTTTGTGAACAGTAAAACTGATCAATTTGTGCAGTTTTTATTGAAATTGTATTACAAAATCCCTCTGTTGGGTCACCAAAGTACTTTTTTTTTTTTTTTTTTTTTTTTAAAGGAATTGGTACTTGGTATTGTTTTGTTCGTTTGTTGGTTCAATGATCAGAACTGGAATAGGGCTGTTACACCAATGTACTGCACTAGTACCAAATATTCAGGCTCTGATACAACTTTCTGAGTTATCAATTTCACCGAGATCGTCCATCAGGTTACTAGTTTCCTTTCTGCATCTCTGCACCACGTTCAAGGACTCTGCAAGCTATGTGGCACTACTGGTGAACTTTAAATATAATTTCCATTACTACATTGCCTGGTGCACTGACGTTCCTGTATTCTTTGAAAATAAACTATAAACCAGACACATAAACCCACCACTTTGACCTTCAAAATGCAGTCCAAATATTAGTCACTCACAGTATTGTCATAAATTCCTAGCACACAAAATGAAACGTCATTCATATATATATATATATATATATATATATATATATATATATATATATATATATATATATATATAACATGACACAGATTCTTATTTTTTCACTGTACTCTATTTTTTTCAATATAAAAAGACAACATGATATATGGATACACATACTGTGTGCCAAGTGAACCCTCAAATCATGCTTCTACAATAACTTTGTGATGGCTGTGTTTAAGATACTTCTCGGAGCTGTTGTACATTTTCCTTTGCCTGTGAAAATGACCATTTCACCAAACCCAGTGTTAATTCAATGAGAGTTATAAAAAAAGTAACACTACAGAAAGCTTCATCAATTTTCAGCCATTTAATACTGTAGTCATGTCACTACCCAGACAGTCACATGTCTGCCATTTTCTGTACAATCTGTAAAGAGTTAGTCGGGGAGTTGTCGTGGCAACCTGTGAAATGCAAAGTGCCCGGGAATTCCCAGCGACAGCGAGTGGAAGCGACAGCGTGGGATAAGTACAGGCGTGGAAAAGTGCAGAGCAGTTTATAAGCAGTAAGGAGGAATTACATCTTTAACTGCTTTAATCAGAAAACACAGGACATTGGGGAAACACTGCAGCTCAAAGTCAAACAGCTGTGTGTGTTTTTCTGATAACAAACAAGCTGAAACTCGGAGCAGTTGATTCAAATTCAGCGCCTTTCTGAGACACGGGGGGAGGGGAGGAGCCAACAGCACAGCACAATAATGCTGCTATAAATGAGGACGTCTTCCCAGCGACAGCGTGGGAGAAGTACAGGCGTGGAAAAGTGCAGAGCAGTTTAGAAGCAGTTTGAAAGCAGGTTGACAGCTGCAGAAGAAAACAAAAAGTGCAGCACGATTGAGGACTTGCATAAACTAGTAAGTATGCTAGAAATGAAGCTGGAAGAAGTGCGACAGCAACAGGATCTTGAGGAGCTGGCACATCCACAATTCATGGAAGTCTGCACCACCCCTAACAGACTGAAAGCCACCAGGGAGATAGACGGTCAGAACAGCTGGGTTCAGGTAGGCAGAAGCAGGGAAAAAAAGAAACTTCGTCAAACACAACCAGCAGCAATCAAAACAACCAACAAATTTGTGTCACTTCAGAATTTTGATGAGCAAAACCAACAACAAGAGAACGAAATGAACAACATCTAGGACCCTATTGACAGTGGTGACCAGACAGCAAAAAGAAGGGAGGTCATGATTGTTGGGGAAGTTCAAGTTCAATTCGCAGTTTGGACCCCCTTACTACAACAGTGTGCTGCCTTCCGGGAGCTTCTATCAAGCACATCACTGAGAATGTGGACAGGCTCCTAGAACGAACAGGAGGCGACCCAGTAGCAGTCACCCACATAACGGTACAAACAACATTGGAAGAGACAGACCAAAATCCCTGCAAAACAAATCCAGAGAGCTAGGAAGGAAATTAAAAGACAAGACCAAAACGGTGCTATTTTCTGGTATACTACCGGCACCTTGCAAACGACAATATGGACAGCTGGAAATAATTAATCTAAACGCATGGCTGAAGACGTGGTGCACACAGGAAGGCTTCACCTATCTTGATCATTGGACCACATTCTACAAGAAGGACTATCTGTATAGACGGGACTGACTGCACTTAAATAAAAAGGGAACCAATCTACTTGGAGAAAAGATCCTTGAGCAGGTTCAGAAGCATTTAAACTAGAAAGGAAGGGGGGAGAAATCAACAAAAAAACAGAAGGGAGACCGCATCAAAACAAGGACAACAACTCGAGTAAGACAACCACTACATGTATTTATCTAAACGCTAGAAATATCAGAAACAAAATTTTAGAACTTGAAGCTACTGCGCTAACAAGTAACTATGATGTGATATGTGTTACAGAAACTTGGTTGTCAGAGAATGATGGGGACAAATATAATATTTGTGGGCATACACTGTATAGGAAAGACAGGCAGGACAGAAGAGGAGGAGGGGTAGCGCTATACATAAGTCTTGAAGCAGGTGTTAAACCTGGACAAAGAAAATAAAACCGAATCAATATGGGTCAGAATAACAGGACAAAAATTCAAAGGGCATAACAATAGGAGCATGCTATAGACCGCCAGATTCAGACGGTGAGCAAAATAATCTGTTATACAATGACATTAGAAATGCGTGTAGCAAAGGAGAAGCCATACTAATGTTGGATTTCAACTTCCCCCATATAAAATGGGAAAACCTGGTGGGGAGCATGACGGATGAAATTGAAATGGTGGAAATGACAAATGACTGCTTCCTAACACAATCTGTCAAGGCACCGACTAGAGTGGAGGCATGCCTTGATTTAGTCTTTTCAAATAACGAAGACAGAATAACTAAAACAGAGGTCAGAGAACCACTAGCAAACTCAGACCACAACATGGTCTCATTTGAAGTGCTTTTTAAAACCCCCAAAGTAATGACTAAAGCTAAGGTTTACAATTTTAGAAAAGCAAACTATAAAGATATGAAACAGAGACTAACAGAAGTAGATTGGAGTAAAATAGAGAAAACATCCACAGAAAAAGGATGGCTGTTCTTCAAAAATGTAGTACTGGAGGCGCAAAACAATCACATCCGTAAAGTAGACAAATCTTAATGTAAAACTAAATTGCCAAAATGGTTTAATAGATCAATTAAAAATATTCAGCAAAAAAAGGCACTTTACAGAGCATTAAAAAAGGACTAAAAAGAAAGTACACAGAAAGAGTACACGGAACTGCAAACGCAAGTCAAAAAGGAAGTTAGAAAGGCCAAGAGAGAAATAGAAATGAACATTGCTAAGGGGGCTAAAACCAATTCCAAAATGTTTTTCCAATATTACAACAGCAAGAGAACATTCAAAGAGGAGGTTAAATGTCTAAGAGATACAAATGGCAAAATCATAGATGAAGAAAAAAAATTAGCAAATATATTAAATGATTACTTTTCACAAATTTTTACAAAGGAGGATACAGACAACATGACCCACATGTCATCCAGTTCCTATCCAGTTTTAAATAACTTTAGCATAACTGAGGCAGAAGTGTTAAAGGGACTAGGAGCTCTTAAAATAAACAAATCCCCTGGGCCAAATGAGATCCTCCCAACAGTACACAAAGAAATGAAAGAAGTTATTTACAAACCGCTAACCAAGATCATGCAACAGTCTCTTGACACAGGGGTGGTACCGACAGACTGGAAAATTGCAAAAGTAATACCGACCCACAAAAAGGAAAACAAAACTGAACCAGGTAACTACAGACCAGTAAGCCTGACTTCTATTATATGCAAACTTATGGAAACTATAATATGATCAAAAATGGATAATTACCTATATGGTAACAGTGTCATGGGAGACAGTCAGCATGGTTTTAGGAAAGGGAGATCGTGTCTAACTAACCTGCTTGATTTTTTTCAGGATGCAACATCGATAATGGATAATTGTAAAGCATATGACATGGTTTATTTAGATTTCCAGAAAGCTTTTGACAAAGTCCGGCATAAAAGATTAATTCAAGGAAACACATGTACATGGATTAGGGAGTGGTTAACATGTAGAAAACAGAAAGTACTGATTAGAGGAGAAACCTCAGAACTGAGTGTGGTAACCAGTGGAGTACCACAGGGCTCAGTATTAGGTCCTCTGCTATTCCTAATCTACATTAATGATTTAGATTCTGGTATAGTAAGCAAACTTGTTAAATCTGATGATGACACAAAAATAGGAGGAGTGGCAAACACTGTTGCAGCAGCAAAGGTTGTTCAAAATGATCTAGACAAGATTCAGAAGTGGACAGACACATGGCAAATTACATTTAATAGAGAAAAGTGTAAAGTACTGCATGCAGGAAATAAAAATGTGCATTATAAATATCATATGGGAGATACTGAAATTGGAGAAGGAATCTATGAAAAAGACCTAGGAGTTTTTGTTGACTCAGAAATGTCTTCCTCTAAACAATGTGAGGAAGCTATAAAAAAGGCCAACAAGATGCTCGGATGCATATATATCATATATATATATATATATCAACGGAAGTAATGTTAAAACTGTACAATGCATTAGTAAGACTTCATCTTGAATATTGTGTTCAGTTCTGGTCAGCTCGCTATAAAAGAGATATTGCTGCTCTAGAAAGAGTGCAAAGAAGAGAGGCCAGAATTATTCTAGGTTTAAAACGCATGTCATAAGCAGACAGGCTAAAAGAATTGAATCTGTTCAGTCTTGAACAAAGAAGACTACGTGGCGACCTAATTCAAGCATTCAAAATTCTAAAAGGTATTGACAGTGTTGACCCAAGGGACTTTTTCGACCTGAAAAAAGAAACAAGGACTAGGGGTCACAAATGGAGATTAGACAAAGGGGTATTCAGATCAGAAAATAGAAGACTTTTTTACACAGAGAATCGTGAAGGTCTGGAATCAACTCCCCACTAATGTTGTTGAAGCTGACACCCTGGGATCCTTCAAGAAGCTGCTTGATGAGATTCTGGGATCAATAAGCTACTAACAACCAAACGAGCAAGATGGGCCGAATGGCCTCCTCTCGTTTGTAAACTTTCTTATGTTCTTATGTTCTTATGAATGTGCTTTTAGAGGGGAAAAAACAACACTTAGGAACCAAGACACTTGAAATCCGTAGTTGAGATTTTTCATGAGTTTATTTCCTTATACAAAGAATAATTAACAGACTGTATTTCATAACTGGGCAGCATGGCAGCACGGTGGTTAGCACTGCTGACTCACAGCTCCAGGGTCTTGGGTTCAATTCCAGCCTCAGGGGTCTGTCTGTGTGGAGTTTACATGTTCTCCCCATGTTCACACAGGTTTCCTCCAGGTATTCCAGTTTCCTCCCACAGTCCAAAGACATGCTGGCTATGTGGATTGGCCTCTGTAAATTGGCCCTTAGTTGCCCAGCAATGGACTGGCATCCTGTCCAGGGTGTAGTCTCACCTTGCAGCCCTATGTCTGCCAGGTTAGGCTCCACCTCACTGCAACCCTCTAGGATTAAGCAGTTACAGATAATGGATGGATGGATGTTTTTTGGTTTCTGTGAAGTCAGCCAACTTAACATTACTATGCAGGCTACAATAATTTTTCTCTGACTAACAAAAAAAAGGCAAGTTTGGCTTCAGCGACTCTTATTAAATCTTCAGCTCAATTCCCACAATTATGTCTAGAAATCCATGCCTAAGGATCATGATTTCCATAATTGTCTATAAAGTTGAAAGCATTGCTTTAAATTAGACAGCATATGTGAAAGCTCTAGACATTTAATTTAAAATGTAATGAAGTTTAAACAGTGGCTGCTAAACTAAAATGAAGGGCATTCCCAATACTGTTTCTGAATAGTACAATTGTTATTCCAGCACACAATTGCATGAACTTTGCTGTGCCTCTGGTCATGACTTGCCTGGTGAACTGTACTTTATGTTGTATAATATTCCCTGGACAAAAGCGCCCCAAAGGTGGTCTAAAGAGGGGACTTAATGACAAGCTACGAATGAGAAGAGGCCATTCAGCACATGAATTCTAATCCGGTTCCTGGCAGCTGATTGATCCCAGAACTTTGTCTAATTGTCTCTTAAAGGACCCCAGTGACTCAGCTGCAACAGCATGACTTGGTAACCCATTCCATACACTCACCACTATGTGTGTAAATAGCTGTCTGCTACCCTTTTACCCAAGTCTATCTCCACTTAATTTCTGACTGTGTTCTCTGGTGCTTGATTGTGCTGCTCTTGAAGGATAAAAACTTCAAATCAAGAGTCCTCAAACCTTTCTTTCAGTCATTTAGATCCTTAAATAAGTTTAGTTCCAAGAAACGATCGGATTAACTATTTACTGCTATTCACTCTAAATCAATCTTGGTATAGCTCACCTGCTGTATTTTTTATAAAGTGGAAGCACTTTTTTAATTCTTTCTTTTAAATAAATACCCTAAACTATTGTATAGCCACTGAGATTACTGTATTCGAGATATGCACATGCAGTATAAGTAAGGCCCTGTGAAAATCGTGATTTCAAAGTGAAATTAAAATACTACACACTGTAAACAAGAAAATCGATGTCTCTAAAAAGGCTAAAAATGTGTCTGCAGCAGATCACGTAAAGCAGTATCCAGCAGGAGTTTTACACAGTGATGGAGGTAAGCGCTTGTTGTTCTGTATGTCCTGCAACATTACTGTAGATCACCACCGAAACTTGTCTGTTGACAGGCATTTAGATTCACTGAAAAGAGAAAGGTGGAAATCCAGAACAGTACTGCGACTGTTTTACTTGTAAAGAAACAAAAAACGGCGACTTCCATATTCCAAAAGTTCATTTATTAAATTTTGACCTGACAGAGGCGTTTGTTTGTGGAAATAATGTTTCGAAAAATTGGACAACCAAAATTTATGGAAATTCTTCAGACAAAGTGTAGCAAATGGTGGAGTGATTCCTTCATCAGCCCAGCTGAAACATGCATACTTATCTAAAGTTGCCGAGTAGCACAAGCAGGAGATTATGGAATTGGTAAAACAGTCTGGTTGGTTGTCAGTGGTCACACGGACGAGTCGGCTGATGCACAAGATCAGTATGGGTTACACATTGTATTTGTTTTGCAAAACCTAAATTGAGAACATGCACCTGACGTACTGGAACTGAAAGCTGTCCTTACACGTACACTTTACTTACATGCTGTTAATTACAACACTGTTTCACAAGCTACTGTAAAGTGCTTGAATAACCTTTATGTTAATTTTGATGTCAGTGCATTTTTTTATTTGCTGTTTAAAAAAATTAATTAATAAATAAATCTGTACACATAATATATTTTATATTTCCGTGCACATTTCGCGAAATACGATACTTTACCCGTGACAATGCTGTGAATTTTAAAGAAAAAGTCTGTGATTTTTCACAGGGCCTCAAGTATAAGACCTCAAAATACACTTACCACTATAAAAGAACATCTGAAATCAAAACTAACAATCAACATGTCAGCCAAGAAACAGAATATGAAAAGGGGAGGGAGGGGGGTGAGACAATGAGTACACTATATTAGACAGCTCTAGACTTTCAATAAAAAAAAAAAAAACAGAAACAGTTCTATTTATTTTACCTTGTTTCAACAGACTCTGACTCGGTTTAAAAATAAGTAAACCAGGTGATTTTCAAGCTGTCATCACGATGCTGAGGGATTGCATTCGCCCTGCCAAGGCCCAATCCTCTCAGCAATGTCAGCTCACAAGATAACATCTGGCAACAGATCACTTTATCTTCTGCTGGCAGAGAACCACTTTTCGTGACTCATTTCAGTTGCACTATGACCTCATGACCTCGGGCCGGCAAGACAGGGGAATCAATAATTGTGTTACAGGCTGTCCTATGCTGACACTAAAGTACAGAAATACTAGCGCCCCAGCAACAACAACCTCCTTAACTTCAATAGACCGGACCTGTTACCAAGGGTGCATTAGTGAGGGGTTGTTGTGTTGGCCCCACAATATGTCCGTGCTTGAGTGCCACGTCGGCAGAAAATGTTACTTACAGCTACATCAATGAACCTTAGTCTAGTAATGTAGTCTTATTTGATTAACCATGACTCTCAACGCCTACTGTTTGTAACACATCCATAATTTGCCCTTAAAATAATTTGCTACCTTTCAAATACATTGTCTTGTTTTTAGTAAAAGTAGAGAATAGAAGCCTAGGGGTTCCTGGATTTTTTGTTAGATCTAATTTGTCTAGTCTATGCTGGATAGATTGTTTTTAGAACTACAAACACATTATCATATTAAAATATATCTACTGCTGCAGATTTAAACGATTAATCTTCGTAAACACGAAACCTGGAGACGATTATTTTTACATTAACTGGGATGCTGCAACTCCACCAACTCTGCACAGTGCACATACAAAAAAAGTCATCTTCAGCTTATCCCATTTGTCAAAAAAAATAAGAATATTCAGGAGGTACTGAATACATTATTGTGGCAAAGTGGTTAACAGTGTACAGGTGCAGAAGTGATACAGTGTTTAAATCAGGAGACAAGACAGTGATAATCCAATTAGAAAGGCTTTAATGTTGTAATACAGGTCTGGTGACCTCAAACAATAATCTCAGGCAATACACAGCAATGTGTTTTGCACTGTTCAAAATAAAGGGTTTGCAGTCCCAAATAATAAACACAGTCCAGTTACACACACACACACACACAATATACAAACATGGTCACCAGTCCTGGATGCATCCTGTAGTGCTCGTGGTGCCAATACAAATATTACCATGACACAGGTGTAGTGATGTCTGGGTTCATGCTGGCCTCTGGTGGCAGCTCCAGAACGTGTTAGCCTTTAGTCGTCAAAACACTCATGTACAATATTTTTAACACAGGTCCTTCCGGGTCGTTTCCTCAACTCTTAGCGGTCCATTTATTCTGTGCCTTTCAGGTGCGTCAGGTCCAATTTATTTTCACATGCGCCGTTTACTTTACACATGCTGTTTAAGAGCTTTTTTTTTTTTTTTTTAACAATAAAACAGGTTTAAAAAGCCCTGCATATCAACAAGACACTGAGCACAGCCAAGCCCCACCCCTTGTTAGCTGTATTTATCACATACCTCTTCATAGTCGTGCATACTGATAAATCATCTCCTGATCACTGGTTTTATCATCAAACTCTTATTTTATTAAATATTATTACTACAACATCTCAAAAAGCTCTGCAAATGTCTGTTTTAATCTTTGAGCGCTGGATGCGGAAGCAGCTATCTTCTTTGTTTATGTCCATGTTATCTCTATGGTGCAGGGCCCCTTTTTGCGGCTTCTCTCGGCTCCTATCAGTCTCACTCAGCCATTGAAAGGTTTTCTCATTTTTTTCTGGAGAAAAAACGACTAGAGACCGGTGCTTGACGTATTTCTGATGATGTCGCACAGGGTCCAACATCGGACCGGAAAGGGAAAATTGTAATGTCGGACCTGGTCCGACATAGGACCGCAAAAAGTTACCCATAAACGAAGGAACAGATCACGTCGCGTCATTCCCTATTTGTACCGTCACTCTCTCCTCTAATCTGCGGCTGCCAAATTAATTACTTTAACACCTATGTCTTGTCAAAACAGTAAAAACAAATTTGGGGAAACGCTCAAATGAAAATTAAAAAAACCTTAAAATGACAAAGTTGGCCTTGAGTATAAACCAATAGAAAACCAAACATGAAACAAATCTTGTGCCGATATTGTTGGTGGTACACTGGGGAAATCATAAAGGGTTTGCTGAACACTTTTTGATGAAAAGCTTCCTCAGCAGTGAGTCTCCAGCTTTACTTTCATTACAGGGAGAACAGTAGAGACCCAGAGATACAAGTTTCAATCTCTTCTCCTTCTCACCTGAGACTTAATACTTGCTTGAGCAGGCAAAGCAGACTTGATAGGTTTACCATTTTGGAAGAGGGATGTACAGCTGTGTATCCGTGGTAATGTGGCCCTGCCAGTGCTTGTGTGTGTCGATATGGGGAATAATAGGTTGGCAGGGAGGGGGTTACATTATACAGGTGTATAAATAGGTTGATCACAGGTGTTAGTTAGAAAAGAATGGTTAGAGTTAGTGTTAATGATGGTGCAAGGTGGAGGTTTTTCATGTTCTGTGCTGTCCCATCCCGTCTGTTTACGTAACGGTTTTGTAGACTTTTTGTTTTGGCCCTTGTGCCGGTTTATTTTGTTAATGTGTTTTGTTGTGTTTAATATTTTTATTTTTAAATTTATAATCTCCAATTATTTTACCCCTGATTTTTGGAATGGCCATTTATTATTATTATTATTATTATTATTATTATTTCTATTTCAAGTCGACGATTCCCCACACAGCTCAGGGACACACGGGCCAATCGGCGTCTTTTTACACCCAGGAACTCGAGAGCAGATGTCTGCAGGCTACCGGCCCCTGGAGGACAAAGACCAGCCCAGCAAATCTCCGCCCCCAAGCTCACTCCGCCCCCCTCCGCCCCCTGGCCTGTAGGGGTCACAATGATGTAGCGTAAATGTTTTTTTTGTTTCCATATTAATATCTAGAAATGGAAGCACACCCCACTAGCTCATTTCATCTGTTCAATGCTACAGAATGAACCTGTCCTTTTCAGATCTATCGGAAATTAATATTCTAAATGGGCTGCACTTTAAATGGTTACACTGCTTTTTTTTGGTTATTTGTTAAGAAGACAGAGGTTGAATTGTGTGTTTAAAATTTTCTAAAAACAAACATATAAAAAATGACAATGAGCTACATATTTTAGCCGATTAAAAAAATAACAGGAAAGAAACAGCAGGTTTTTATTGTATAAGATTCAAATATTTGTCAACAGACACCCTCTCCTATAAATATTGAACAGATAAGCAGATTTCTATACATTTCAAATTCTTTGTTTTCACCTGTTTAGATGGATGCAGTACCTGCTTGTTCAGTCACTGCTCTGGTGAGAAACAGCATGACATCAAACAGCTCTGAGAGCCTTATATAACAACACTTGCACTGGCTCGGAGAGCCGCCAGCTCCCAACAATTTGCTGCGTTTGTCCCTGGACACAATTTATATGTTGGATTTTATTTTCTACAGCATTGCTGATGAAGGGCATATTAAAAACTCACGTCTTCCATTCTAGCACGCACAGAGCAAGCCAAGCTCTGAAGCTCTTCTATTCTCACTGCCCAGCAGCCCCCTTACTTCTCCCTGCATACACATACTCCCTCTGAGGTTATATTTAGGCACATAACTACTGTGCTGCAGTCATATAACTGCAAACAATATCAAAACAAACTTATTTTCATTTAATGTATTAAACATAAGATTAAAAACGCTGCAATGCTACAAGAAGCAAGACTGGGGTTAAGAATGTATTTCTAACAAAGTGTGTTGGCACAGCCCAAGTCAGCTCCCGTCAGACATGTGTTGTTAATTTGCAAAGCCTGCAGGAGTAAAGGTTACAAATAACCAATACTTTGTATTACAAAAGAAAAAAAAATAGTCTCTACCCACAGTACAATTAGGGGTGACCATGTTTAATTAAATGATTAACTGTACTACTGAAATAGGGGATTCCTGCAAGTATCAGTTAATGTTCTGAATAAACAAGTACTTGCGATGATATTGTCAGATCTACCCCCTCAAGTAGCATGTCCTGCCATTTATTTAAACTGCAGTAAACCAAGTACCCAGTTGATCATGGTAGGGGGGATCATTACTGATAATCATCTAAATTCAGGAAAAACATTTAAAATCTCATATTCCCATTGTTCAAGTTGTGCTTTGAGACAAATTACAAGTTCCTTTTTTAAAGACGTACACCTCATATTTGAAACATCTATTTAGATTCAAACAACTGACTGCTTTAACTAAAGTATGCACACACTACCTAAAAAAAGCAAACATTTTCCCATTTCCTACAATGTTCCAAACTTGAAATCATTCCAAACATCACATTAGCACACCATTGCTTTGTTTATACTGCTTTTGGGGTTATGAGCCAATTATTTTTATTGACCACTTTCTATTACAAAGCAAAGGTACACTGTTAAAACATCACAGAAACATTTAATCATTCAATTAAAAAACAAAACAAAAAACACTTAGTTAAACAAACCAAGCTCTAACAATGTATTCAAACAGCAATGCTATTAAATTGTATTGTTTCTAATGCTGCATAGGTTCCTTATTAATTAATATGTTCCTGCATTAGCAAACAGACTCCAAAATCTTACACCTGAATAAGGAAAAGGGTTAAACATTTACAAAGATGCTTGAGGGACTAACGTGTACCAGGTGTAAGAAATGTGTGATGCGGTCAATAGAAAACGTGCCTTTATAACAGAAATCACAGACAGAAAGTCAGCAGTAAACCTACTAATGGCCTGTGTTGCCCAGGATAACCTGAGTGGGAGAGTGGACAACATGACAGAACACAAGCCATGCTGTTTCCATAGATACCACACACTTCAGGTTGCAACACTTGATTGGTGCCAAAGATAAATCAATAAAATGTACACGCACACCATGCACACACGGTTTTAAATTAGAGAAAGGTTGTACCATCCACACAATCAGCTTTTCCCTTTCAATGTATTAGCAGGCATTCTGTTAACAACTTGTTACAGCTGGAGGTGTGCATGTTTGTCATTGCAAGTTTCAGAAGAAATGTTAAAAGACCCACTTCATTTGACTTGAATTCAAATGTGAATCATGTGTAAAAAAGTACAAGTATGGGATGCGTTGCAACATGTGCTGAAGCATAGTTTATACAAGTTTATGTAAAGCATGATGCGCTCTAAACCACCCTCAAAAAAACACTGCATCAGGAGGTGTGTCTGAAGTAAAAGCAAGCAAACTCTGACTCCTGCTTGCACCGGAGACAGGCTGCAGCTGCAACAAACCTGACGAAATGAAATGCCAATGGCTTAACTGCAGTGCAGTTTCATATTTTTACAACACATTTCAAATCTTGCTTTTCGGTACTTAAAAATTAAATACATGAAATAAAACACAAAATAAAGTATTGGCAGATTGCAATGTGAGAACCACGCTAGTGTTACATACATCCTGTATCTATTGTTTACAGCAACTTATTACACATTGCAAAGGTGTGCTGTGCTATATGGTTACAGGCACAGGTCAGTAAAGCAAGTAGTGGGTGTTTGCAATTCAACTGGTTTTAGCTGGATATGTTTCAATCACAAACAGCAGTTTAAAAGCTTGATTGCAAAACAAGCCTCCAGCTGTTTGTTTAATGTAAACTTGGACCCTCCCTTGTTTCTCAACACCCCTGCTTGGTCACAGCTAGAGAGTGGATAGATGTCCCAGTAAAAACGCAATCCTAGGACAACATGGTCTTTGTGTTTATCTGGAGAAAGGCAATCATGATGACACCAACTCTATAATTATATGCGATTCAAAATGCTTCCAACCCGCAGTATGAGAAGACAGCCTCTTTCAAAATCAGTACGCGTGGACAAAGGGCTTGTTAAAAACGTGTACAAGAAACAAATCAGATAAGAACTAGCCCAAATTTCAGTTCTTCTATTGTGAAAAAAAGGATTTTATTACTGACCCAGTCAAAGCTGTTTCATTGGGTCTGGTGTACTGTGTGAATAATTCTTTATGCACGAAAACAAACACCACAAGTTGTGAACACTACAGTACAGGTCATTCCTTACTGACAAATCCCTTTTAAAAAAAAAAATAAATTAAAAAAAATCTTCACCCAAAACGTTGGCTTTTTCCAGCTGGGTTACATAGCAGATTTCAGTCTGAATGACATGAATAAAACAACACACAAAAAAAAAACAATGCAAACAGCTTTGCTGGAATTTTAGCAACAATTATCTATTCCTGTGTAGGTAATCAGCCTATTTACTTTTCCAGCAGCAGCCAAGCCTCATGTGGGCTCCCTATCATTCAGATCAATCTAATTGAATTTTTGAGACCAAGAGCATTTCACGACACGTGATGCCTCCCCGGCGGAACACAGTGCCAGACACTGCAGGCGTTACATAATCACATGCTGCTGTTAGCTGAGGAGGATTGCTCTCTCAGTCACCTCATGGGCTTGGCAGACACTGCTTCTTCCAATCACGCCCCACAGCTCCTGCCTGCACACACTCTTCACATGTATAGTCACATGCTCTGGGGTCCTCACACAAGGCAGCACAAGGGGGTTGCTTCAGTGTGACCAGGATACAGCTTCATTAAATGACAAAGTACAGACCCAGCTGCCTGATAAGATTTGCCAGCATTTTTTTTTTTTTTTTTTAAACACAGCAAGAACATAATATCAGTTCCTAAAATCTGAACTGTCTTAAGAAATGGGGCCATATTTAGAAAGAATCCTGTGCAAAAAAGCAGTAGCTTGATACAGGTTAAATGTTACTTTTTATATGACTATTCAACATGATATATTTAGGTAAAACACAGTGCTTGTGCTTATAGCCAAGCAGACACTTTATGATATATTCGTCTATATAAATATATATATTATATAATATATATATTAATATATATTATTATATATATCTATATATATATAGCTGAAATTTAATAGGACTTTAAAATACCACAATGCCACTAATAAAATTAACACAAAATATACATATTTTAGAAAGATACTTCTGTCAGAAGAACTGTACTGTACAACAATGTAGACAATACCTGTGCTAGGTCCTGATACAATACCTTGCATACAGTATGTGATAATATTTTGCCACTGTGAGGTCATAATTAACTTTTTCCCCTGCCTATCAAAACTAACTGTGGGTTTTTTTGTGTTTATTATTTTACACACACATAGTATAATTTACTTGTCATGTTTTAGTACTTTTATCACCTGCATGAGTAGGGTCGCTAATACCACATTTCAGTATAAGTTATGATCACATACCAAACCATGCACTATCTGCTATATATTTAGATTAGATTAGCCATTTGTCTGTCATACCTCTCATTTGAGTTAGGCAGCAGTGACACAATTAGCATCCCTGTCTACACATTTATATGACTAACATAAAAATAATACATCGACTTAGCTTAAACAATTTTATAATATAAACTGACCATGTCTTTCAACTCATTCTCTTGCTCTCACTTTACATAGCAATGTGACCCTATAGAAACACAACAGGCTGTGCTGCCATTTCATTTTGCTGTTGTCAGACTTCACATACTACAGTACTATACTAGTAAGAGACTCAAGGTATGAAGTAGTACAAGTGTGGTAATGTGTGTATGTTAACATTTCTTTACTTCAGATTGTTCCAATCTTTTATGAGACATTGTGAGTTGACTTGAACAGAAGAGAGACAAACTTACACTTTCCCACAACAACAAATTGTTTCACCTAACAGAAACAGAAGGCTTAAATTGCTGTTTTAGCAGCTTAATAATGCACAAAGCACTACAGCCCCATGCCAAAAAGAGATTAAAGTGACAAATAATTTATAATAAATCAGTTATAAAAACATTTTGCATAATAACTTCTTCAATGTTGTTGAACCCAAAACCTTTGTCGGTGTTCTTAACATTTTACAATGGAATGTATTATTGTGTGTTTCTAGTAAGGATTAAATGTGACACCACAAGAGCCGATCAAAACAGCATAACCACTCTTGGAGATCTTAATGATTTAATTTACAAATGTGTAGGCCCATGACTTCTTTAGATAAGGAGGATTCTGAGTAGCTTTTATGAGTGAAATTACTTGTGACAACTACCACAGCGAATCCTTGATCCTGAAAGCAGAGCCTTCGCTGCAGTGCACTACATCTGTATTGTACCAATCCAAAAGTGGCAGGGGTGACATGAAGATTTTCATTACTGTCACTTGAGAGACTACACACAACTGCTGTTCTAGAGGAACATCTTTGTTAACTCAGGTCAGAGGGTTGGACTGAGTCACATTGGCAGAGCTCGACCTGTAACAATGGAGTCACACAGTGTTTCATTTACAAAAAAACACACACAGTAATGCTACTACTGTATTCTCTAAAAAAAATTACTTATGACAATGATTTTACACCAAATCTAATTTGAGTTGAATAAACCGTCAGCTTTGCCACCAAAATTGAATCTGTCAAATCCCAAACCTAATTGAGCCATTAGTCTTTCGGTTTTTTATTATTTTTTTGTGATGATACTTTATGCCGTGTACATTGTGTTTGTGCGAAATGCTCCTCAAATGTTATTATGAACCGGACCACATTATTTACATTGACATTTTTTACAGATGTATGCACAACAGTTTACTAGCCCCCAGCAGTTTTAATTTACAGCCATTTTAGATCATTTTAGTCTTTATCACATTAGTAATGAACCTTTTTCTTGTTATATCCCCTTGATTTATTAAGCAGCAGCTCTTTTCTGTATGCAAAAATATTATTGCAAAATGTTAACCTTAATAACAGGCAATACTCAAATGTAGATATAATATGTAATAATATAAAACGCATTAAAGATTCAACAAACATTGTACAGTATTAACACAATATGTAAGTAACACACTGTACAGCCCTGTTGGGGAGAAAAAACACTTGTACCAAATGTTTATGCAAGGTATCATATAATCTAGGAAAACGGTTCCCAATAGAAAACCAACATTGACCCAACCTATCAGAAGACAGAACATACCAGCAAACATGGACTTTGCTGTTAAACTGTGTGTCACGAACCACTGTGGTAAAACATGCCTTAAATATGGTTCCATTTTCTGTGTACTATGTATTTTGTTAAACTGTGAAAAGTATAAAGTTTTCATTGAAAATAAACATATTAGGCAAACACAAAGATAAACTTGAGTTAGCTGATACTAATATATGCTGGAACACTTTCAATCAAACTTACTGCCTGGTTTTGCCCGACTACCAAAAACTTTTCACGACGTCATCTTTGTCATGGTAACTATGACACTCTTCGGAATGAGTGGTCATAAGATGATTGCCTAAGGAATAAATAAGCTACAGCTGCATATGGCTAACCACTATCAGCAAGGTTAATGTTTTTAAAACTGTTCATTTGCATGCATGAATGAATAGAAGACAGATTGCACATTTTACTTACTCATGGTTTTTACCCAGAATTTGCCTGACCATTCATGTTCACACAACTCTCTCAATAAGACACCACTGCCCCTCAGTGACATTTGCTGGGAGTAGCAAAGACACAGTAACCCCAGGGCAGTGCAACTGAAATCGCATCACACTTCAAGTTCGAATGTCTTTCTATGACTCAAATTTGCTGAAATACACAGCAAGAGGCTGAAGTTCACCCTATTGCATTGTACTGGTATATCACAAGAATGTAAAGATACAAGCCCTAGTTATGCCTAGAGTGCTACTTTGAGAAAGAACAGCCAAGTGTTATAAAACAATCTGCTAACAAACAGCACCTGACATTAAATACATGCGTTTTTGGGATGTTTTTTTTTAAACTTTTTAACCTAATCATCTAAGTGCCTTTTTAAAATTTTGGAATATACACTGTATATATAACATGTGCAGTAATAAAGCTTAAGTGTTCATTTGTTCCACTTCTGATTTGGTTGCAATCATGTGCTGTCACACAGTCCTACAGATTAAATAGTAGCCATGAGACAGGCAGACAAAGCACAGATCTGATCGGAACAGTTCCAAGGCAACAAAATAGCAAATCACTATGGTTTAGCCCACACTGAAACAAGTAGAACTACTGTTTATACTTCAGACATATACACTGGTTTCAGTATCACAAGAAGCGGGGCTGCTCCTGTTCCACTGGTTTCTATACAGTTCCTATTAAACTGGTGTCAGAATGCTTTGTCTTTTTAAAATCAGATTACCAGTAATATCCCCATCATGTCACAAGGAGTGTCCAAGACAAAATGGGCAAAATAAATAAGTCTCACAGAAGTTCACAGGCTTCTTTTGTATTAAATAGTGCTAGTGGCAAGGTTATTTTGCAGCATGATCTTTTGCAGTGGTATTGACCTATTCACTCAGTGCCAAGGCACACCATGTTGATCAACAGCACTGTTAGCCTATCCTAAGCTGAACTTTCCACCAAGAGAAAAACATGTATCGGATGAACTGAGTGCTCTGAGCCTGTAGCAGTATATGTTTATTTGAAGATACAGCCAAAATTCCAGATAAGTGGTATTTGGCATGCATACTGGTTTGCCTCAAAAGGTATAACAGAATCCATCATTTTTACGGCTTTTAACAAAATACCTCACATTGGGATTCCTATCAATGGAGTTTATATTGTTCATTAAGAAAATATGAATCCCGTGGAAACTAAATTCCACTGATGATCACTGTGTGCATTTTGTTACAATTAAAGTGCTTCTAGCTAATTGGGTAAAAACAGTGACCACTAGTGCTGCCGAGTGGTAGTACATGTGAAAACAGGAACATACTTGAATTATCTTTATTATTCACAATATCACTTGCACTCACCAAAATAAGCAAAATAAACTGAAGTCACAAACAAGACCACATCTCCTTCTCCTTATACACAGTCATGCCACCAGCCCGGTTTGCTTCCTGCAAGTCAAATATTTGTGCTCCATTTCTCCTGCTACTGCTTTTAATTTAAAAAATGCTGCTAATGAAATCAGATATTTGTAGACTGAAACTGAAGCCCAATCATAAATAATCTGCTATTTTGGAGGTCCATGTAAAAAATATGATTTAGTTCCTTCTGGTTTACTTGTTACTTTTTAAACTTTTTCATACAGATGCCCAATATCCCCTTGCCTAGTAAGACTAATAATTGCAGACATACCTGTTCTACGAAGCTCTCCTTTTTGTCTAGCATTTCTCGTAATGTTTGAAGGATTTTAATGCAAAGCTTCTCTTCCTTATCCATCAGTTTCTTGGTATGTGTAATCAGCCTGCAAAAAGAAGCATCTTTTTTTTTTTTGTTCAGCAATACAGCAGGATAAATGACCTTCAGATTCTGTTGGTTTCTGAGAAATTACGAGGCATTCTTATGTTTGAGTAATTATAATGATAAATTACAAATTACCCTAAAAAGAAATATAAACAACTACACATGTACAAATACAGGAACATACTATACAATTAGGGCTTCTGCTATTCGGGTTTTATTAATTGTATTTTTCTGTGCTTATTTTAAGCTATTTTCAAGTTTTGTGTAAATAATTTTTTCGGGGCTTTCATTTTTGATCTACTGTATGAAAGCTGTGTATTTGGTTACTTTCCAAAATGTTTTTTTTTTTTTTTGGTGTCAAAATAGTAACTCGACAGTATTTGCATACCTTCTTTCTTTTGCTGTCTTCCACAACGAAATCCCTATGGTCACGGGCACATTCTTCTAGGGTTTTTGTGGGAAGGCATTTTTTTTTAACTTTTCTCCACATTTCTGTTTTAAATCCTGTAATACAACTGTAATACAGCTTTAAATTCCAGTAACAAGCCTCCATCCTGACTGTAATCTAATTTTAAATCTCGTAAGCAGAGTCTTCAATAGAAATGTAGAAATGTGCTGTCACTCAATAGTTGGGGCGGGTTTAAAGTATTCAGAAATAATCAATGATTGATACAAGTCAGGAAGGCGGGACTTTGCCCAACAGCACTGGGAAATGTATTTATTATTATTTTTGTAGTAGGTTTTATTATTATTTTTTTTTAATATGAAAAGGGTAAAGTCAACGTGAATAGATTAACCATTTCTACAGTTTTTCCTGTGTTTTCCGGTGTTTATAGGCTATCCATCGATTTTATTTTTTTTGTATCTTGAGTGTTTGACCAGGTTTTATGGGTTAAAACCGAAAATCAGAAGCCCTATATATATATATATATATATATATATATATATATATATATATATATATATATATATATATATATGTTCACATCAGTTTGCCAGCTTTAATAAAAACAAAAATGTTGGAAGGTGACGCCCTCTCCTTTCCTTTCCTGGATTGTTCAGCAGTATCACACCAAGTATCAAAATGCATGATTAATGCTAGGGGATGCTGGAAAAATGATGTAAAGTAGGACAGACTGCTTTATGTTGCTCTGTAACTGGGCCAAGTCCTTGCAACTTACTTGGACATGAAGGCTCCACTTCCACAACGTATTCTTGCAGCCTCTGGAAACAAAAGCTCTGGACTGTGAAGCACATCAACCAGCACAGAGAATTCAGCCTGCACCATCGGGCTGAACTGCTCCTCAAGAGATGCTACAACACCCTGCAAAAGCAAGACAAGGCACAGGAGATATTAACCAGTGTCCACTACAATTTTGATTAACAACAATGTAACAGAGGTATACAATGACATAATACACGTATACACTTGTATACATATACACCATGGTTTAAAAGTAAAAAGATATCATGAACAAACCTTGGCTATATTATATGAATCTCTAGCTACCTGTAGCTTCTCAATTATGTTCTTGTAATCCGGTCCTCCAAGAGGCTCCTTGCGTGGCCCACTGCGAGCCGACATCCTCCAGCCCGTGGCTGCCCTCTGCACCATGTTGGTGTGGTTCTTCAAAAAGAGGGTGTTCACATGGCTGTCCAGGTCTACTGGAATGGCTATGGCACGGTTCTTTGCTGGGGTGAAGACCAACATGAAATGTGATAACTGACAAAACTTTACAGCTTTATTTCATTAAATCATCCTCATTACTGGTGATGCTGTTGTACACTCCAGCGGAAGTGTGGAACATAATTTATTTACATGTTAATTAAATAAGAAAAGTGGCTATATAACAACTAGCTTTGTACTACTTACACTTCCAAACTAAATGCATGCCGCCTTGTTATAAAAGTGGCACATATACAGTAAGCAAGACCAAAATGGTCTATGTTAATTAATTTGGTACCATAAATGATGGAAAAGAAAGCCACGATAACGAGAAAGGAATTATAATCAAAGTTGTTACTTACCAACTTCAGCCAAAGCTTTAATACAACCCTCTACATTGGCTTTCTGTAATGCATTTGGCCATGTGCAGTTGTAAATCCTAAAAGCAGACTGCAGTAGCTGAATAAATATTGGCTGATGAGTCTGAAATGAGAACACACAAGTACAATTCTAAATTCATATAAGGGGGTACATGGTGCAGTGAGGGATTGTGCTGCCTTAATATTTTGGCTTGCTGCCTCTGGATGTCACGGTTATTAATTGCTAGGGATTGTCTTTTTCTTCTCCCCACATGATTGTGTACAGGACACCTTAGAGAATCAATACTTTTGTTCTCGATTGAAGCACATTTCTAGGTATTTAGCAAATTAAGATTGTGTTTACTCAGGACGTAAATAATTAATTTATCCCATGTTTAAATCACGAAATACACAAATTCTGCATTTCAGTTATGTTTTGTTTTTTTGTTTTGTTTTTTTAAACTTCAATTTCAGATGAATGCATTTCTTGGGGTAGCGCGCCTTATGAAATGGAAAAGGTTTCTTTGTCAAGCTGGCTTCTTTTCATTAAATATTGACAATATACCTTTTTTCATGATAAATCATTGTAAGACTGGATTGGTGTCACTAAATATTCATAAGTTACACTAGTATAAACTGGGAGAATTATTTAAATAATGTCTGTTGCAGAAGATAAAATCCAGACTGAACAAAAGGTCAATTATCTTACAGGTACTGACCAGTGCAGGGTATACAGTATTATCATTAAATGTATGTTGTGGTTTAAAATCAAGTTAATAATTAATAACTAATAAAACACACTGCTGTATTCAGTATTGTGTGTATAGTACAATAAGCATAATTGGATTTACCTATGGATTGGTTACCTAATGCTTTCCACCATGTTCAACTGTATTAGGAACAGACAATATAATATATGCATACTGCTATACAAACAGTACAAGGTGAATAACTGGCTGAAAGGTTTCCTGTCTGGCATGAAATCAGACTATGTGACGCTGTTACCTGTAGATTTGAGCTGTTAACAGAAAACGGGGAACTGAAGAACCCTTTAATAATCGCCATCACAGCATCTGTGACATATTTTTCCAGGGCTACATCTGCATGTTTTCTGTCAGTCGTGGTGTTGCAAACCTGAAACAGTAATTTGAAAAAATACATTGTCTCCATTCATTAACCAAACTTTGTACAGTTTTACTATATAGGACAAGCTATAGGCAAGTGGCAAGTGGCAAGTTTTCCCATGTAATAATTACAATACTGTTCTTCAAATTGGTTAAACTTATCATCTACTGTAAACTTAATTAAAATATATAGTCCATTAAACACTGCTGATTTTAAAGAAACTTGTATTTCTAAAAGGTCAAACCAAATTAGTTTTGTTGGTTTTTTTTTCAATTTAATTCTGTTCTCTGATTTTCCAAATGAAATGCAAAGCATAGGAAACCCAAACACTCATCCAGAGTTTGTTTATTTTTAATCCAAGACCCATGTTTCAGAAAGCTGAAACAGACTGCAAATTTCCTTTCGGCCATCCAAGATGTATTTCTTAATTATATTGCTGATATACTGCACTCCAGCTCAAACTGGTGGAACACCTTTGCTATCAAACAGCATGTTCTAGTCACACCAGCAATCTCAGGAGTGTTCATGGATGTCAGATACAAGCTTGGTCTGTCAATTATAATCCCAATTTTAACTGTGGGAGATTGCATAGGGCGTGGAGCGTTTAATCACATATGCCAGGACTCTGTGATATGTTGTACCTCAATAAGCATCACTAATAAAATGTAACATATTTGACTGCAACTTCTATTACATGTAGCATCAAACAAGAACGGCAACCTCAAGACCACCTGCTGCAAAACTAATGTGAAAATGGATTGATGAAGAACACAGCTGATGACTGCTTGCAGTTACTTACCCGAGCCATGTCAACAAGGAAGTTCTCAAAAAGTTTCCAGATGTGGTTACTGGTATATATTTCCTTCATCTCAACTTCTGTGTCTACATAACAGTGGTCAACAAAATTGACATAGGCAGTTTTCACCTAAAAAAAAAAAAAGATTTGAAAATGATAAGCAGACAAACCAGACCTACAGAGCACAGTCTTGACAAAAAACGTTGTTGGTTAAATGCTTTGTTTCAGTCCATGCTCCAAGGAGTGTGTAACTAAAAGGATTTCTTACGATTTTTAAAGGATTACAAAATAAAGTAGTTTGGGAAATACACAAAGCAAAGCCAGAATATTTTGTTAATATAATAAATGAAGCTAGGGCAAACAGTAAAATGATATGGAGACATTTAGACTAACTAAAAGAAAAGGATGAAATGTGGGATATCAACTAGAAATTAAAGATAAAATAGTGACTGACAGTTTAATGTTAGCTGAAACTTTTAATGGTGTTTTCATTGATTCACTGGATATGCGTAGCCTTGAATTTTGAAATAAAACACAAAATGTGGAACTAATTACTGAGGGGAAGCCCATTTTTGTTCTAAGAAAGGTATCTGAGGTTGAGGTGATAAAAATCTTGAGTCCTTAAATGGATCAAGGTCTACAGACTTGTACGGTTTAGAAACTGTTTTTGTAAAGAAGTATAGAGTGTACTGGCTAAACCTTTGATTTATTTGAATAATCTATTATTATAGATTGGAAACCTGCTGTAATCATTCCAATATATAAATCAGGCAACTCTCAACAGGTGACGAATTACAGACTGATCAATATTCTTCCAACATTATCTAAAGTCTTAGAAAAGGTAATAGCTGGTCAGTTGACAGATCGTTTGGAGTCTGGGAATTGTTTGCATTTGTTAGTTTGGATTTAGACCCAAGTACTCTACTGAATCCGCAAATTGCTTTCTCCTAGAGAAGATAAATGCAAATTTGAATAAAGGAGGTCTAGTCAGGGGCTGTGTGTTTGGGGTTAAAAAAGGCATCTGACACAGTTAACCACCATGTTGTTCTCTCTAAATTATACAGATTCAATTTTTCAGAATGGCATTGAGATGGGTTGAATCCTATCTAATGGACTGGACCCAGTGTGTTTTAGTTAATGTTAAATCTGTTACTGGAATCCCACAGGGGTCGGTGTTGGGACCGGAATCCTACAGGGGTCAGTGTTGGGACCGGAATCCCACAGGGGTCGGTGTTGGGACCGGAATCCCACAGGGGTCGGTGTTGGGACCGGAATCCCACAGGGGTCGGTGTTGGGACCGGAATCCCACAGGGGTCGGTGTTGGGACCGGAATCCCACAGGGGTCGGTGTTGGGACCGGAATCCCACAGGGGTCGGTGTTGGGACCGGAATCCCACAGGGGTCGGTGTTGGGATCGGAATCCCACAGGGGTCGGTGTTGGGACCGGAATCCCACAGGAGTCGGTGTTGGGACCTTTACTTTTAGTCTGTATATTAATGACCTCCCTGAGGTGTACCCAGGTGCGGGTTTGCAGATGTATGCTGATGACACAGTTATATACATATCTGCAAAAACCTGCACTGAAGCAGCTTCTAAATTGACAAAGCATATGAAATATATAACAACTAGCTTCATTTTTCATGTTTGACTCTAAATGTAAAAAAACATTTAGCATGTGTTTCTCCATAAGGCAATTAAGGACTAGTAATTGTGATGTCCAAATTGATGGGGAAGTTATTGAGGGTCTCAGAAGTAAAATTTTTAGGAATTATTATTGATTCACATTTTAAATTTGATAGGCACATTTAAAAGGTTAGTAGGACAGTTAAAATGAACTTGGCAAATTTTAGACATATTAGGGGTAATTTAACCACCAAAGCTGCTACATTATTCATACACACTATAATCTTTACACGTGTACCATATATATCATGTTGTATTACCTGTTGGTCTAAAGCAAGTAAATCAGTAATTAAACCAATACATTCTCTTTATAAGCAAGCTCTAAAAATCTTGGATAAAAAAAAAAAACCTATGAGATACCATCACTGAAACATTTTGAGTACCAATTTGCCGAGTTTTGATAATTCTGATAAAACTTTTCTTATGCGAAAATGTGAAGCTGTATGTGGGAATTGTAAAGTACAAACTTTGCCCAAACTGCTCTCTCTATAAGAGGTACTTTATTCTGGAACTCATTTCCTTCAGAAATTAACGTTTTAATGGATTTTAAAATATTTTGAAATAAGGCTTGGTTGAAACATAATCAATTATGAATATAATATATTAGAAGTAATATGGAGACGTATTACAGTTGTAATACGCCTGGCTGGGGATGTCAGTGTCGGCCTGAGGACTGTCAATGGAAATTAGCCTACAGGTTAAATTGAAAATGCAATGCATCTTGTCTCATATAAGTGACATTTATGTTATAATTGTATATGCCCCTGATAAATAAATACAATAAATAAAATAAATTAAAAAAGGGCTAAGTTTATTTTTTAATAAGTGCATTTACTTAGGAAGTATATTTTTCTTAAAGTCCAGCCATTCAAATTCTGAAAGTGTTCACTTGCACAAAAAACTACAAATATTTGTATTTAAAGAAATGTTTTTTGTGAATCTGTGTACTGAATAAAGAAGTGAACAAAGCAATAATAAAACAGCATTGAGTAACCAAGTTTCTCAGCAAAAGCGTATTATGGCTTTATTTATAAGCCCTTACATTCACTTCAGAAATCCTGCTAATGTAAAGATAAAACACAGATCCGGGTCCACAAACAGCAAACCTGTGTGAAGTTTAGCAACTGCAGTGGAACAATACACTAAGAGCATCTACAGTACCTTGTGGCATGAGGTCAGAATTCTAGTGCCCTAAAAGCACAGCACTAGAGTTAACAATAAGGCTGTATTCTCAATCCCAACCTTCCGGTCAGTATTAGCTCTATCTATCTATCTATACAGTGTCTTGCAAAAGTATTCAGACCCTCTCACAGTTTTCTCATTTTGTTGCTTTAAAGCTTGCAGTCATGACACTTTGAAGTAGGAATTAATATGTGTTATATACACAACCTACTCCACACATTCAAAGCAAAAACAAAAATAAGGAAGTAAATAGATAATTAATATGAAATAAAAATGGAAAAGTCATGATTGTAGAAGTATTTAAACCCTTTGCTGTAGCAAACCTAAATTAACTCAGGTGCACAAAATGACCTTAACGAAACACACAATTAGTTGGATGGCCTCTGTCTGTGTGCAGTATTTGTGGGTCTCATGATTTCAGAATAAAAACACCTGTCTTTGAGAGGTTCCTTGGTCAAGTAGTGAATTTCAAGCAAAGACTCAACCATGAAGACCAAGGAGCTTTCAAAGCAAGTCAGGGATAAAGCCACTGAAAAGCACAGATCAGGAGAAGGGTACAAAAAACCATTGAAATCTCTGAATATCCCTGTGATCACAGTCTACTCAATCATCAAGAAATGGAAGGTGCACTGTACCACCCAGACACTGCCTAGATAAGGCCATCCCTCCAAACTGAGCAGCCGGTCAAGGAGGAAACTGGTAATGCCACTGTGAGGCCAACGACAACGTTGAAAGAGCTACAGATTTCAATGGCTGAGATGGGAGAAAACGTGCATCAGTCAACAATATCCAAAACACTTCACAAAAGTAGCCTGTATGGCAGGGTGGCAAAAAGGAAGCCAATAAGCCATCTCAAAGCCTGCATGGAGTTTGCAACAAAGCACCTGAGTGATCCTGCAAAAATGTTACAAAAGGTGTTGTGGTCTGACAAGACCACATTGGAGATTTTTGGTTTAAATGCCAAGCATTACGTTTGGCGCAGACACAACAAAGCACATCTCCCAGTTAACACCATCCCTACAGTCAAGCATGGTGGTGGCAGCATCATGCTATGGGGATGCTTCTCCTCAGCAGGGACTGAAAAGTTTGTTAGGATTGAAGGAAAAATGGATGGAGCAAAGTACAGGCAAATACTAGAGGAAAACCTGTTTCAGTCTACTAAATATTTAAAACTGGGTCGAAAATTCACCTTTCAGCAGGACAAAGGCCAAAGCTACACTGGTGTGGTTTAAGAATAAGAAAGTGAATGTCCTTGAGTAGCCCAGTCAAAGTCTTGACTTGAATTCTACTGAGAATCTGTGGAAAGACTTGAAAACTGCTGTCCATATGCGACCCCCAAGCAACTTGAGAGAGTTTGACCAAATCTGCCAAGAAGAATGGGCACAAATTGCACCAAGCCTTAGCACTTAGCGTCAACGCTTTCAAAACTTCAAGTTCAGTGTCTAGGTCTGCTTTTAAAGGGGCAACCAACCACAGTGAGGAATATACAATGTCTAGAGAAGGTCTATACACCCTTGAACTTTTTTCACATTTTGTTGTGTCAGTGCCTCAGAGTTGCATACATTTCAATGAGGATTTTTTTTCCACTTATCTACACACCATACTCCACACTGTTAAGGGGGAAAATGTTTTTATTGAGAACACCAAATTATATATTAAAAATATAAAACTGAAAGATCATACTTAGATAAGTCTCCACCCCCATGAGTTAATACTTGGTGGAAGCACCTTTGGCAGCAATTACAGCTATGAGTCTTGGGATAGGTCTCTACCAATATTTGACCATTCTTCTAGACAAAACTGTTCAAACTCTGTCAAGTTCCTTGGGGAGCACTGATGGACAGCAATCCAAGTCATGCCACAAATTTTCGATTGGATTTAGGTAGGGGCTCTGACCGGGTCACTCAAGGACATTTACCTTTTTGTTGCTTAGCCACTCCAGTGTAGCTTTTGCTGTGTGCTTTGGGTCGCTGTCATGCTGAAAGGTGAACTTCCGTCCCAGTTTTAGCTTTCTTGCAGAGGGCTGTACGTTGCTCCATTCATTTTCCCTTCTATCCTGACAAGTGCCCCAGTCCCTGCTGATGAGAAACATCCCCATAACATGATGCTGCCACCACCAAGCTTCACAGTAGGGATGGTGTTCTTTGGGTGATGCGCTGTGTTGGGTTTGCGCCAAACATAACGCTTTGTATTTAGGCCAAAAAGTTTTATTTTAGTCTCGTCAGACCACAAAACTTTTTGCCAAATGGCTACGGAATCTCCTGAGTGTTTTTTTGCATACTTCAAAACGGGATTCAAGGTGGGCTTTCTTGAGTAATGGCTCCCTTCTTGCCACCCTAACATACAGGCCAGATTTGTGGAATGCTTGGGATATTGTTGTCACATTCACACTTTGACCAGTCTTGGCCATAAAAGCCTGTAGCTCTTGTAAAGTTGCCATTGGCCTCTTGGTAGCCTCTCTGATCAGTCTCCTTCTTGCTCGGTCATCCAGTTTGGAGGGATGGCCTGATCTAGACAGGGTCTTGGTGGTGCCATATACCTTCCAAATAATCATCTTGACCATGCTCCAAGGGATATTCAAGACCTTTGATATTTTTTCAATACCCATGGATGATGATACCTCCAGAACTTTTCTTTTGAAAGACAACTTGTTTAGAACAGCTTGTTTAAAGCAAACTACATTGGCGAACTATAAGAAGTTTAGCAGACAACTTTGTACAGCATTTACAAAGCATTCAAATCAACACAACTACATTTCCAGTAGCCTGCTATTTCAACAATGATAATCACACTGCTAAAGAGATAACCATCTGTGGGATCAGTCAATGCTCTGGATCAAATGCTGCTCAGAAACAAGTTTATCTTCAAACTACGAACTTTAGAACCTCTTGGAGAACATTCTACTCCGACAATCATGACCTCATCCACAGAATTCTTTACAAAAAAATAAGTTAAGTGTACTGTGTTTAATTTTCTTTCTACATAGCTGAAGGAGAGTTTTTGTCCAAAAACATTCTGAAATAAATTATTTTTCAATTATTGAAAAATTATGTCTACAATACTATAGTGTCATAAGGAACGGTTACTATTTATTTTGTGATTTGCATCTATCAGTTGTGCAATGTCAATAATTGTGTCTTCCTACTCAAAATGCCATCCTAACTTAATATCATGCAATACTATTAATATCTGCTAAATGGACCAGGGCTGTCACGACATTGCTGGAGGTGGACAAATAACTGCTCCGTCTCTAGTTCTCCATACAGTTGTTGCAAGTAGGAAACACTGTTACAGAAGGTAGTGTATACAGAGAGAGACGTGGAACAGTGGCCATGAATTCCCTGTGTGCACTTCTCTACTTGTGTTTTAGAAGTGTAGAGCTTCAGTACTTATTATTCAAAACAATGTCGTTTGTATGTTGTCATGATTTGTTTTATAACTGCATAACAAAAATGTTACTTCTAAGTTACTTCTTGAAATAAAACAACTGGCGGAATGCATATCTAAAAACACAAAGATAGCATTACAAATCAGACAACAAGCTAACGATTACAAAAATCTAAAAGACCATTATCAATAAACAGCAGTTTGGATTCTGCAGCATCGCTCTTTTTCAGATCTATTCACTTGTGCTACCTCAGGAATGCAGTCGTCATGGGTCACCACTCTGACAATGTCATCCAGAGGGAGCAGGGAGTTGCACTTGATCTCTGTGTACACGTTCTTCCCCTCAGTGCAGGCTGCCAGCAGCGCTACCAGGGTGATGTGGTAGGCCAGGGCCCCGCTCTCATCTGTGCGATCCCGCTCAGAGCACATCATCTGCAGCAGGATGGGGAAGGAGGTCCGGTCGTTGTAGAAAACCAGAACATCCTCTCCTCCATTGACCAGCTAAAACCAGAAATAAATACACAGTTTGTATCCACTGCTGCTTTGCTTATAGGATAATAGGATATATAGGATATATATATATAATATATATATATATATCTATATATATATATATATATATATATATATATATATAATATATATATATATATTATTTTAAAATTATGGATTAAGTAATATGTGTACCTTGGAAATGTAGAACGTGGATTGTATTATTTTATTTGCTAATTATTTTAATAAGCCTTTCAACAAGTGCAGTGGTAGCTCAAAAAAGTCCTGTATCCATTCTCCAAGAAAGACAAATGACTGAAGCTACTGCCCATCTTCCCCAATCAACCCCCTTGTTCACTAAGAACAGTCATCCGTTTGCTACGAATGTACAACGACTGGGTGGGATATGTATTCTTCATTTCACCCAGAAAAGTTTATGAAAAGGTAACTAAAAACACTGGCAACACAGAACTATCTCCACATGGTGATAGGGACTATAGAAAAACAACAGCGAGACAAGCTAATCAAACCAACACAGTCAGCCTCTTTTTTGGATTCACATATACAGTACGCTACCCTGGAATGGATAAGAGTTAAGATGTTTCCTAACTTGAGTAAGAATAAATTTTACTTTAGCTCATCCTTAAAATGTGCATTCTCTGTACAATCCTAGCAACCAACCATTGCCAACTCTCTCCCAGGTGACAAATATTTATTTGAAAATGACTGATGTGAAACAACTGAAAGTTTGAATCCTTCAGATGCAAGTCTAACTTGCCTAAGGAACAGCTGACTCCAGAGCAGGGGTGGATATTGTATAAATGAAAATTCTAAGTGGTACACCAATTCTTTAAAATATAGAAAATTAGCAGAAATGCATGTCTGTTATGCATGCTGTATTATGTATGCTATTGATCTTGAAAAGGAATCTCTTAGTTGTTCAGTACCCACACAAGGCCTACCTCAGTCATGACCTTGTCCTGGCATTTTTTCACGTATTTGCCATCAGCCTTCACAATGGTTTGTAAAAAGCGGAGATACTGCACGTGCCGGCCGTGAGTCTCTATGCAGTGCACAAAATGATGGACCACCCTCTCGCTGATGTCGTTGCAAAGATGGTAATTATTCATAAAGACGTGCCTCATCGTTTCAGCCTCCAGAAGCTGTGAGGGGAAAACAGCCTTAAATCACAAGATAAATGATTCTGCTGTACTTCAGAGAGGGTTTCTAAATTCATTTTATTAAAACATTTTAGCTCAGGTGGTCTTACTTCTAGTGGAAGCTCCCTTTGCAGCCCATCACATATTTAACCCAAAGTCATTTGAAAGTTATCACATCAGCAATAACCAACACTGTTCTCAAAGCCCCCTTCCCACCTTTTACCAAAAATCCAATGTATGACCCCAGGATATTTTAATATACACCTCACTAAACTGTCAAAAGACATAATACATATTTACATGTCATCATTTCCAAGTACTAAAACAGAGCTTTACAAAAGTACATAAGACTACACACACACACACACACACACACACACGATGTGCTTAGCAGTAGTCCAACATACAACCAGATGTACAGCAATGATGGACCAATGCAAGACCATCATTACTCAAACCAGGTCTCAAAGGTGAAGGCCTGTGTTCTGGGAAAGGCTATTTCCACTTCGCCAACCTAATATCAGATGCACTGTCACAGTACTTCCAAAATTAAAGAACATCAATCTCATACCAACTGCTGTCTGAGTAAATGAATTGTAAGCATTAAAAATGAAACTGAAATAAAGCACATACTCCAGGAGTAAGGAAGAGGTTGAGGTTTTTATGGAGCAGGGCCTGGTTCTGAGGGTTTCCACGGCAGAAGTTCTGTAGGAATACGTGGGCCAGATTCATAATCTCATTCATCTTCTCGTCAGACTAGAATGTAAAAAAGAAAAATAAAAAAACGCAGGGTTATGGTAAACACCACAACAGTGTGTGTGAATGTGCTTTGCAGAAATCATTACCAATACAGTCACACGATAAGATCAGCATGTTCACTGAATTTGCTGCCTGTTATTCTTGACAATTCAACAATAAACAACACTTCTGATTCTGTGGTAAACTGGATTTGGAAAGTCTCTGAAATCACTATTTTCAATGACTTGTTTGTGTATTTATTCAGTTTTCTGCTATTTGTTCACATATTTACAGTTACAAAGTTGTTTTTTTTAGGTCACTGTTGTATTTTTGTCTGTTTTTTAAACTAGAAACAAAATCAGACAGCAATTGATTAAAAGGAACAACAAGTTAACTATAAGAAAAGCTGTTTACAGTATACAAGGGTTTGAATGACTGTTCTTTACATTTTCTACCTCCAATAGGCCATATGTAACTGAATAAGACTTTGGAATATTAATTAAAACACATCATTGAAATCACTGTCTCCAGTAACTATGTTATGTGACATATTTGATATACAGTAAGTCTGTTTAACTATTCATTTTCCGTATAGAAAAATTGTTGATGGTGGCATTACAGAATATTACTTCTAATTCTCACACTCTTGAGAATCAGCAAATCTAGACTTAAAAATAGTTCACAAGTCACCTTTTCAAAAGGGATCTGCAAGAGGTCCAGAACTACTGTATGAGCACCCATGTTCTTCAACAGCCTCTGCTGCTGAATCCGACTCTTTTTGCTCTGATGATAATACTTACTCAATCGAATCAAAATCTGAAAAGAAAACAATATGTATTGTTCTTATTATTTTTAAAACCTTGGCCATGCAACACAAAGCATTTAAACTCACAGTTTGACTGACTTGTATACATGGACTATAGGATTATATGGAAAATGTTGATAGCTTGGCATTATTGTTATAGATTTATTTGCATTATGCAAGCTGTAGAATAACATGCATGATTTACATTAACATGTATCTATACAGTACAGTGTATATTGAATATACTGGCATACATATGTACATGTAACATCACCAACCTCTTTGACAATGTTGTAATTGTTGCTCTTGTTGCTATCAATCTGGGGCTTTTTGCTTCCATCTTGCACAGGGCTTAGGATGCCTGGCTCCTACAACCCAGATCACAAAACAAAGTCCATTACACTTTCCATATCCTGAGCTACCAATATTGACAGTCTAGCACATGTGAAGTTATAGACAGTATACTGGGAACATGGAACTGTATCCCACATGGATATTTCAAATAAGCCTGGAAGACAGCAATGCATTTCCACAAGCTTATAAACCTCCAGGCACTAATTGGAACCTTTGCTTAGAGGCGTTCCAGCAACAGTTCAGCACCTTACATACTGACAGGGTTTGGATGCTGTATGGTATTTCTGCATCCCGGACCTAATCTACTACAATAACAACCAAAAGCACAAACTAATGTAAATCTCTGCGCGCATGAACAGAACCTGTGCAGTTAGATTAGGGGTTGATTTGTCTGGAGCATCTACACACAAACACTAACCTTTTACTTAATTCTAACTTTTAAGTCACAATACAATGTCAAAATTGTTTATCAGTCTCCCAGGGGGACAACTGAATTGTTATTTTCTGTACAATCAATGCTGTTTAGTGTTCAATGCTGTTAAATGCTCCCAGAGCATTTGGCACCAGACTAAATGGTCAACCTGTGTAACACTCAAAAGGCACACTAGACTCGGCCCTTATTTCAGGTTTGTCCTTTACCTCATGAATTTGTTCTTTGGCTTGTCCTTCGCCCATTTCCTCGCTCCCATAGTTGATGCTCTTTTCAACCCACAGCTCAGACTTTTCTACTGTCAGCCTCAGCTGATCCAGGTCTGCCTTGATCTGCTTATAGTTTTCTACGTCCTGTTCGGAGACCAGAAGCTGGACCTTAAATAAAAAATGAATAATACATTTCAAACTTCAATGTGTGGAAAACAGAAGCAATCTAACAATGCTGTGGAAAGGTATTCTGGATCTGCCAGGGGTTGAAGTACTGTAAAAATAAAAACAATATTACTGCACCAGACGCTTTTCCATGGAAATATACTGTTCATATAATGTGTCAGACTGTCTTTGTGGGTGTAGAATTTGAAATCGTTCCCACCCACTTATTGTACTTCCTATGTGCTCTTAATGGACTTAACTCATGTAAGTAAATATTTTTACTATAAGTTAATTGTCCTTAGTCGAACTCGCTCTTAAATGTAATTATTTACTGTATTGTTTATTTTGCTCTTATTTGAATTTGATCTTTTTTTTATAGTGATTTTACTGTATCTTATAACTACTGTTATCTATAACATGATATTCTGTAATGTGATAGTTTGTACTGTGATACTTTCTCCTGTGTCCACTTTGTAATAGCTGTAAGTCACCCTTGATAAGGGTGTCTGCTAATAAACAAATACATACATAAATAAATAAATACATTATTATTAATAATAATAATAATAATAATAATAATAATAATAATAATAATAATAATAACTATAGAACAACACTATGTAAATGTAGCATGAGGTGGTGACCATATTCTCAACTAAACTGTGATAGCCCAGTCGAGATATATGGCTATTATTGGCAATGCAATACAATACATAGTGTAGGGAATCATGCTAGTTTAGATAACAAAATAGGGTTTTAGATATTTACATTTTTTTTAAAAATGTGATTCATTAGAAGAACCTCATTTATTCACCAATAGCTATTTCAAATTGCAATTTGATTTTATACTCTAAGCACCTTTAGAATCAGTACTTGGTGTTATACAAGTACAAATGGAAGAACAGGAGGGTGAATACAACTGCATCTGAATTTGGTCCAAATAATATATCAAAATAAAATGTTGTTTAATTACAATCTGAATATGCTCAGAATACAGTTTATAGTAGTCTTGATCTGAAGTTTATGACCACAACATACACTATAGACCTACTGAATAGGCCACAGTAGGATGAGAAACATATTCTAATGGAATAAATCAAGCATTGTATTTCGAGCAGTCTACCCAGCATGTTCTTGTTAACTGGTCTTCATAAAAAAAAAAAACAGGACTGGTTGCACTAACTGAGATTTCTTGCAAAAAAATAACATGATGCTACTTAATGAGAACTTTTCTAAAGGTCTGTATTTATGGGCTACATTATGTATTCACCTGCCATTTAGAGACATCTCTTAAAGTTTTAAAATGGGAGAACAAGACCAATAAGGATCTAGTTAACAAAACAGCAGGGACAATCTGCAGAACTGCACAAGATTTAAGAGTACGACTCTGCCAGTATAAGGAGAATTATGGAGCTTGAGAACTCTACCTGTTTAAAGGCCTGCAGGACCTCTGCTCTTTGGCTAAAGTGTTTGAACAGCAGCTGGAGGGAACCAGACACCAGAGGAGGGTAGTCGTGCATTATCAGATGAATCAGGACTCGGAGAAACGTCCGTCCACCCTCGTCATCCAGCTCGACTGCACTCCTTTCTTTACTGGAACACAGAGAAGAAAAGCTTGAGCTCAAGAAGTATTACCACAACAAAGCCCACTCGGACAGAGCAATTAGAAGCCAACATATACAGTGAATACAGTATTTATCAATTGATAGTCACATGTTGGAAACCCAGATAACCTACTGTACTTTTACTATTCATGCTGGGTCTAAAAGGTGGCTCCAGAGACAAGGCTTTTAGTCGTCAAGCAACTAAACAGTTTTCTAACAGAAAGGAAGTTTATTTAACAAAATATTCCAACGTCAAAGTGTTCAATTTATAGATGCAAGGCCTGCTTTACCCTTTCGTGTCCACAAGAAAGATGCAAGGCAGCCCATACAGCAGTGATAGATACAACTACAGTAACCATAAATCTGTCAATTAATAGGTATGGCCAAGGCACATACAGCAGGTCTGACCCCACAAGCTGTCATGGAAATGAGTGGAATCTATAGTGGAATGAGTGGTGACACTGTTTGGTATAGTTTTTTTGTTCTCCCCCCTCAGGATATTTACTTTAAAAAGAAAATGTGAGTCGGGCAGTTTTAAAGTGTGACCAGAATCTTTCGCTCACAGAGAGAAGTAGCTGGGTTTTGGATTATTTATTTATTTGTTTATTTATTTATATGTACAGTATTTGCATAACAGTACGGAGCAGTATTGGCTGGGAAGAGTCATTTTATTAAAACGCTATAACAAAACCCACGTCTTTCCCGAAGAGCAGCTTTTAAGGGTTACAATACAGACTTACAATTTGAAAGGTTTTATTTGAAGATTTTAATTTAAATTTACTGATAAGCACATTAGGCCACGTTAAGCGTTTTTCACAACAAACCATTTTATTTTGTGTTTTGTTCTGCTGCTCAGAGGAATAAACAAAGGATTGCTTGGAAGTTCTGGCTTATAATCTGTTATATAATATTACAATATATTTTTATATTGCGCTTTTCATATTGGACCACCATCACAAAGCGCTTTACAGAGCTAGGCTGTGAACTGTGCATTATATGCAGAGTCACTTACAACAGGACAGTGATTTAATATCTCATGCACAGGATGGAGCAAAAGGCAGTTAAGTGACTTGAAGGAGGTTACGGGCGAGTGTTTTCACTTTTTGTAAACCTAACATGTAAATAATGGTAGGCCTATTTGAAATGTTTCGGTGTTATTTATTGCTGCTCCGACGTCTGTGTACGTGCAAGTTTTAAATTCACCTTGACACGTTTTTTTTTTTTTTAATTATTATTTAATTATTTTTTATTTATTTATTTATTTATTTATTGAATACAGTACAATGTGATGCTCTGCCACACTTGTGAAAGGCTTGAAACATTATATATCAGCTGTTCAGTGTGCATTGTGGGAGCTGTAGTTCAAACTGGAAAGCGTTCCTAATTGAGGGTACTGTTACAGGCCCTGTCAGACCTACAGATCCCGTGTCGCGATGTGTACTGCAAGTACACAATATTATCATCTAAAATGAGTTTGCCCTCTGACCTCTGTATCTTTCACCTACCATCCGGCAAACATGGTCTCTGCAAGTGCTGCAATTGCATCTATATCAGGCTCTGTAACTAAAGAAAAAAAAAAAACAGTCAGTTACTTAGGGGCTGGCATTACAGTCATGAATTTACTTTGTATTCTAAAAAACACAGTCTTACTGGTTACGGAGGGAAGTTCTGAAATTGATATGGAACTGTTATTTAAACTGCTATCTCCAAACTCCTTCTTGTAGATAGACAGCAGGTAGGTGATCCTGTAGTCCAGTCGAACACTGAGAATAAACTATATAGAATGTCTCCCTTAGTAAATAATACTGAAAGAAGTTCAGGTCAAGTAGACAAGCACTGTGGCGAATTGCTTTGTCAGTGTACTGATTTGAGCTGTAGTGGTGGTACCACGATGTTGGATAAATTGAAAATAAAAATGTGGCAGCGAAAATTAACAGGAATTACTTAAGAAATTAAATGAGGGAAATGGGATAATTTAGATTACATATCATATTAAAATGTAATAACACAAGGAACTGATTTGTATTTTCAGTGGAGGTTTGGGTACAGGTATGCACTTACTTGGAGTATCTCAATGATTTTCAGTTTGGTATCCATTACCATGACATCCTCGCTGTCAGCAAGGCTGACCTGTTTTCCATGGCGAGCAGTGGGCTGAGAGTCATGTACAATGGGCAGGATTGATCCTCGGCTCAGCACCATCTGAGTCATCATCTCTCCTACACCGTGAATCGTCTTCAGTACATTGTTCCCTTTAGATACATATATATTTTTTAAAAAGTGCCACAAAAGACTAATATATCAGTAAGACTGAAAAAACAAAACAAAAAAAGCAACATATACAGATGTGCTACAAACACATAATACATTTGACTAAGTGTGGGTTACAAAGCGATTACAGTTTAATCACCTTCACATGTTGGTAGGCCACTAAAAAATGAATACGCTGATACAATTGCCATCCTAGATTTTAACTGCAGGAGGTGGACTTTCAGGACAGCATTGAGATGCTAGTTGGAACGCTGTGGGAAAATCAACTTGGTATTAAAGCTGCACGCTTTAAATGTCTCTCCTGTGAACTTATGACAAGTTTGAGTCACAAACACATAACAAAGTCCCACATTTTGCAGGATTCATTAAAAGTGTGTCATAATTACATTATCAGAGACAGCGCTGTGGATTGTGGACTGCGGGTCAGAATCAGTAAGAAGAAACTCTCGACTCAGACTGGTTTGGCTCACTAGTTTGTCTGCCACATAGGCGGTTGTCATTTCCATGTTACAGTTACAGTTTTTTTACCTTTTTCTCTGGGCTATAACTTTTTATGCAAAATATGATTTCCTGCATGACCTGTTACAAACGTAAAGATTTAAAAATGACTAGCACTGGTTCAGTCTTGCTTACCTCCATCAGTAAATGTGCTTAATCTATCCATATATGATGACACGGGATGCTGCACAATGTCCAGAATTGCTAATAATGTCCTGGTCAACCTCAGCAGCTCACTAAAACTATAAAATCCAAAGTAGACCAGGTTACGTGCCAAGTGCACCACCTAGAAGGGAAAAACACGTCTTATTTTAAATCTTTTAAACACCTTTGTACCATAAATAAATAAATAAATACATACATACATACATACATACATACATACATACATACATACATAAATAAATAGTTTAACAGACAGGCATTTGGTATTGTTTTGACAAATGTTCCTTTTCAGTATTCTGAATTTCAACCAAGATTTTATACAAATTCTGCATGAAAACCTAAACAAGCGAACAATAACCCTGCATACACTACATATGCAGATCACTGAAAAAAACGCTTGTCTACTAGACTAAGAACTAAAAGTCCACAAAGTGCAGCAATATTCAATATGGACCGGTGTTCAACAATTTTATCTGAATTGCAATGGAATGTTTTGGAACACTGTGGTGTGGATGTGGCGTTTTTGTTTATTGGTTTCTAATACAAGCTTGTAGTTCAACTAGTAATCCTTGGTGGTCTGTAATATGCAGTAGGTAGTGCTTAAAACTTCTTAGTCTTTTCTATATGACATCTTAGTTAATTCATACTTCACAATAACATGTTAAAATCTATAGATATCTTCTAGGTTAACAGGCTTTAAGTTTTCACTTGGTGGAAAATGTGGAATCTGTCCTTTTTTTTGTCACATTACAAATGCAAAAAATCTACTCGGACAGCAAAACACAGCAAAATATAAAACACATTCTAAAAAGCTTCAGGTAAACAGAGCTCTTATTGGCTGAATAAGATTCCAAACAGCGCAGAGTTAGTTGGTAAGCACACTTAGTCATTTTATACTAAGACTCTTCATGGTGTATATGTTTGTGAAATTACCACACAGCTGGATGGTTGAAGCCATTGCACACAACCCACAAAACTGTCCACTGTCCTAAATATCTAAACAACTGCTTTTATTTATTTTTATTTTTAAAATGTACCTCAAATGTGAGTTCATTTTTTTCTTGGTCACCAAACGGGAAGGGCTGAGATACAACATCTTTCAGGTAATCCTCAACAAATGCCATTGTTTGGGCAAACTTATCCTTCATGTCATCTCTGGAGGTATCTGTGGAGGACTCATAACTGCAAAGGAATAAAACAGCAAAATAATTTACTCTATGAGAAACAGACTGTAGCTGTAAAAAAACTTAAGATATCTTGATGAGCCACAGATATTAGATATTGGACTGGAGATTTACCAAAGATTACAGATTTAATAGACTAATAACCCACAGCCTTCAATAAAGTTATTTGTATTAGTTTACTAGCACTCAAAGTTTACTGTTTTACATGTATTGATTTAGTAACAAATATAAAATATAGCCATCAGTATCATCAAAAAGTAAATGTAAAAAAGTATGGCAAGGCAGGCAGACAGATGTCCAAATTCTTTTTAACTTGTTCAGAATACTGTAACCAAGTTTTATAACAACTGGAAAATTTCAGCACAGGTAAGACATTCCCAGCAAGGGATAATGAAACGTGGGTCAGTGGTGTGGCCTGGTCCTTTTAAAGCAAGTACATTATTTAACAGAAACACTAACTCGTGGATTGTTATCTTGCTGGGAATTTCCATCCACAGCCTGGCGTATCTGACCGGGATGACAGACTCCTGCGGGTCCCTGTCCACGTGCATGTGGAGCATCAGACGGCAGAAGGAGGCCCGAAGGTCAAAGGGCAGACACTCGTCAGACATGCAGCGCAGGATCAGGTCCACCTGCAGCTGGGTGGAGATCTGGTTGATGGCTAGGTACTGCCGATCCAAACACATCTTAGCAAACAGGTTTAACTGGTATCTGAAATATAAGAGAACAAATTGTTTAAAAAAAAAATACCAGGAGAATATAGCTGGCTTTGTATGAGTTTTATACCTCATTTCTATTGGCACACAGGGCTGCACATGCAAGAACTCCTCACATCAAAGTATTCCTTTATGTTGAATTCATAAAAAAAAGGTAACCCATGCAACATTTTTATTACATTATTAATTCAACTGAATCTTTAACATTAATATTAAATATGACTATTTCCACATCTTTGCATTACATTAGCAATACCGGACAAACTGTGTAAGAAAACAATGCTCTCATATAGTACAGATTGCCTACCATCGTACCTGGAAAATACAATACCAAACAATGGGAACAGGTGCTGTATTACTACAGAGGGTAGTTTCCCAACCTGTAATATGTAATGATATCTTTGTCCGTTTTATTGCCATCCTTGGCATCCTGAGCCAAATGCCGGATTGACTTCCCATGGGGTTCCTTATGGCTGTCTATCCAGTAGAGCCAAACCTCTTCATCATCAACATCATCCTGCAGCAGGGAGCTTTCCAGGGCGTTATCCATGTGCGGTATCAGCCTTTCATTTATTCATTATGAGGAGACAAACAGTCATGGTGTAAGACAGGTTTTCACTACGGCACACAAGCAAATAGCAACTGGGGACATTAGAAATGTGGACTTTAACTCAACATACAGTATAAACACACCACATGGAAAGCAGCTTATTGTGGAAATTGGAAATTTAATAGCTTATAGAGTTATATCGAAATATAAACAAACACACAGAGCTTCACCCTTTACCTAAAAGTACAATATTTACGCACAGGAGCAAAAGCATAATAAATCTGGCTGGCCCACATTATTGGTCAAAGGTAAGCTGTACTTTTTCTTCTCTTAGCTCTGCCCTCACACAACCCTGACAAGCTTTTATTTCTAAGTGAGATTTACTGCACAACAGTTTCTAAGGGGGATAAGGGTCAGAACAATTAACATACACACTTGAACTGGGAACCAACTCTCAGCCCGTGCATTCAGTCCTTCATTTATATACACCTACAGTCTAGCTCGTCATAAATAATTCATAAGCGTTAGACATATATTCAATATTTTTGGTAATTCATTTTAATTAATCTGGAACCATGGGATGTCACAGCGCTTAAATGTTTTTTTTTTGTTTTGTTTTATTTTTTAATATGGTGGCCTGTAAAAGGATGTAAATATAACTAATAGCGAGTATGTCAGGCCTTTTGCGTTATACACCTGCTCTTAAATATGCTTGGCACAACTAAAAATTATGGCAACTACAAAAACTTTGAGTGTCTTATCTTAACGTGAAAGATCACCATTCTCATGGAAACAGAGCATTTGTGTAAAATTGGAAGAGAAAGTTAAATGTAGCCAACAGACAGGCTGCATTGTGCTATGTGTTTCAAAAGCTGGATGGCAGACAGATGGGTGTGCCTTCATCTGTCTCCCAAATACACAAACCAACTGGTGTGATAGAATTTCAATAGTCAAACATTATAGATACATTTTTATTTACAAGTATGACAAGTTTTTAAGTGGCACCCAAACTGTACTTTAGTTTGAACTGTAGGTGTTAGTGACCAGCAGAGCTGGTTTGGGATTAAAAGGTTTCAAACAGTAAACCTACAAGGAATATCACCAAAATAAACCTGCTAGTAACTTATATCAACACATACTTACTTTGTTTGAATGAGAATATCAGCATTGATGGGGTTCAGCATAAATTTACAAATTAGTTCTTGAGTCACTGGGATTGCAGTTGTGTTTGACACGCAGAGGTCTGACAAATAATCCAAGAACCTATTACAGTGAAACACAGACCTAGGGTAAATTACAATTTTAATTGTGTAATTTGTAATTAATTACAATTACAATGTACAGACTGCTTTGTGTTTCAGTTAGGGTACTTGCATCTCAAGGTAACATAGCTTCTGTTGAGAATACCTTCTATCCATAGGCATCAGTTACCTTTAGTCACCTCTCACTACTTGCAGTTTCTAGTTTACTTCCCATTGACACACATGTTAATCTGCATAAAAGCTAAGGCTGGATTTGGTAGGTAACAAGCTTCCCCAAGCAATCACATTTCAATGCAGTTAAGAACGTGGTGTACAATTTCATATATGTTTATAATCATATTACTGTTTCCAATCATTTTAAGCTCCATTAATATAAGCATTGAATCCTCCTTTTGAGATGTGCAAAGATACATTCTTTAGAGTAGTGGTGGTCTAGTTGGTGTATTGCAATGCTCAATTAAACTTCAGCCTCCGCAAGGTTCTCCTAAACAGGTATTGTTGCAGCTAGCTGGTATTAAGATATATCTGCACTTTTAAGAACTTGTTTTTTAAAAAAAAATAACTTGAATCGATTGTAAGATCGCAAACCTGGGCTCTCTATTTCTCCGTAACAGACTGATAAAGGTCTCGATTTCCTTGGCTGTGATGTGCTTCTCCAGCAGTTTTCGGTTGTTGTGAAGCAAGGCAGTGATGGTGTCTTCTGCTAAAATGTCATATCCAATCTGAGACTGCATGATGCAAAACTTCTTGGCAATATATTCCTGGAAAGTGAGCAGATCTAGCATTACCGTTTGATTACATTCCTTTTTACAAATTTTGCACAAAAGCAAAAAGTAAATATATGACAAAATAATTGGAAAAGCACTTCAAAGCTAGAACAGAGAATACCAAAGTGTGCCTCTATATATCCACATCGGTATAGTTATTCGAATACTGTACATATGGTTTTGAAGGTCATCAAAAAGGGTAGTCAGTTCATTAGTTCTTTTCTTGCTGTTACTGCATCTTGTAAAACGTTTTGTGATGGTGGTCCACTATGAAAGGCATTATATAAAATAAAGATTGATTGATTGATTAGTAACATATTTAATCATCTCAGCTGCAATACATCTGTCACCTGCTACAAACTCTAGCTTATTTTCACAACTTGGGAGTTTTATTACACAAGGAAAAAAGTGAACAATTGAATCACTTTGCTACTTACTGGATGCTTCAGTATGAATGGATTTATATCTGAATTGCCGACACATTCTTCAGATGGAGAACAAAATACTTCTCTAGATCCTTTGCAGCACATTTACATTGAAAAAGGTTTTACTTAGGCTCTTTCATGTAATCTGACACTAGTCTCAAATAGCAAAGCTGTATTGAATGGATAAACCTACCTGGTTTTTCCTATAATCTTGCTGTGAATGTCTAAGGACTCTGTAGCACAGCCTGAGTATGTATTTAAATGGAGCATATCTCTGATCTCCAAGCTCTTCCAGCTTTAGCATCGGCCCCTCACCCTGTTTATCTTTGAATGGGGCTTTTAGTATGCCAAAGATCTGTTAAGAAAGCAGCATGGCCAGTGAACACTGAATTCAAGATCAAATTGCATTTTAAAAAGAACAAAAAACTGTTTTCCCATAATATTTGCAGGCTATAACCCACTATCATCTCTGCCCCTGACTCTCAAATGGCGCTAGTATGGAATTGATATGACCTATAATGGGTTATTTAATGACAGCTCAGGGACGACAGATTAACATATAATTTACATGGGCTGTTTTACAAAAATAGGTATGTAGTATTATGTTAATTTCATCCTATTATAGATGTGTCATTTTAAGAATAAAAGTATCAAGATCGATCACGGTTTAATCTCACCTGCTCCAAAATGTTTTGTTCCCTCATGAGTTTCTGTCTCTCCCGGTTGGGTTTTGTAATGACCACATCCAACACTTCCTGACCATTGTTTGAACCATCAGCCACAAAGAAAATGAGGTCTTCCAACAGTTTAGTTACAAACCTGTAAAACAAAAGACTCACTAAGCCTCTTTGGCCGTAAAATATAGTATGTTAACAAGTAAGCGAGTAACATGGATCTCTTGCCATGACTAAGTTCAAAATTAGAGCCTAGTATGATACAAAATAAAATAAAAAGTTGATGTGCATGACATACATCAACAGTATGTACAGAATGTAAAGCCCCTTTCACACTGGCATGCTCTACAAAGGTCAGACCCTACCTGGGTTGCGACCCAGTGTCACACGAGTATGCTGCGTACAGAAGCAAGAACACAGTACGCCATGCAATGCCCCAGAAGTAGCTTGTTAGGGATGCTTCCATCCAAGCTTCTGTGGATTGAATAGTGGGCACAAAAGTTGATTAGAGCAAATGTTTCTTCATTCCTGCTATATTCTGGCTCATGGTGTGTATGGCTGAACAGAATAAACAAAAATGTTCCTTGTGTGGCTGTTTGTTATTTAGTTCGCTTATGAATGCCCATCATGCATTTAGTCTTGCTCGACCCTGGTAAAACTGTGTCGACCCATATCCTGAGGTGGGTTGCTGCCAACCCAGGTACATGGTTTCACACTATGCAGGATTGTGACCCGGGTAGCAAGGACCCAGGTAGGAGCGCCATTGTGAAAGGGAGTTAAGAATGATTCTCCGGATATATGCAAAATTGTGACATACAGATGCATTTTGAGCAAGGCCCAATCAGGGGTTTACCTCCTCTCATTCTGAGCGATGTTCCCATTCTCTAGTTTATTCACTGTTGATGCTAGGACCTTGTTAGCATCATTGGCAAAGTCCAGGTCTCTGACCTCCGATAACGGGACTGAGACTATAGCAAAGGCTTCCTTATCTTCTTTTGTGGGGCATGTTCCAATCTGTGATTAAGAGGGAAATAATGTGATAACCATTACTATACAAACAGTTAGATAACAAAAAAGTCACAATAATGATGGCCAAATTAAAAAAGATACAATTGGGACCATGTAAAAAAAAAAAAAAGACAACTTCACAGCTTGGCCCTCCTTACAAGCATGTTGACTTTACTTCAGATTATTTACCTTAAGCATGACAGGTCTCTCTTCTTCAACATCTATAGGGATACTTGTGCTGGTTACCCAGGTGTTTGTGCAAAGATGCCTCAGTCTCACATAGGAGTTCCTAACCAAAAATAAATAAATAAATAAAAAATACAATAAATCAATACAAATCTGAACAATGCTGCAGTTAATTGTATACTGCTCATTGGTTGGTACTGGTCACAAAATCCTATCCTGCCAATAAAAATAACATAAATACACTCACTTGTTAAGGTTAAAGACTTGTAAAAGACAATATCAATGTCTCCTCACAGTCAAACTCAGTCCCCACAGTAAATCCAATCAGTTCTTTTGTCATGCTGAACCTGAGCAACAGAACTTATTCTGAGAAACTGCATCTTAGAGACCTGCCCCACTTCTTGTAACAGTCATTTTCATGGAATGGACCTTTTGCAGTCTGGCATAAATATGTATGGGCATTCACTACTATGCCACTTCTGAACTCTGCCTAGCTAATTTCTTTACATTACAACTAGAGTGTACAATGCACTGAATTTCAGGTCGAAGAAAAACTATTTAAAAAGTACGTTTTTCCAGGACACCTTGGTACGAGGCAGTCTGCCCTCTGTAGAGTGGTGGCATCCAGTTCAAACAGGGAGGCGATGTCGTTCCCATGTGGGACAGAGACCAGAGTGTAGGCAATCTTCTCGGCTGCCTGGCGCTTCTTCTTTGAGGTCAGGATATCGCCTTCCACCTACAGGATGCCAAGCTAGTTAAATAATTCACACGCTTCAACAGAAGCACTCTCTCTCCTAATATCGGACACTGCTGTCATATAATGCTATACCATTATGCGTAAACAAGCACCACACTTTTTTGAAATGCGGCATTATTATAGAAATGTTTTGCACTGTTGTACAAGACCTGAGATTATAATGTAAACATTGTGGTTCATTGTCTAGGCTGTTAAGTGTATAAAAGTGAACCCAGTCAATGCATTTGCAGATGCAGAAGACTATGCAGGGCCAATCAGACAGTGTCTAAGTGTGTGTGTGTGTGTGTGTGACAGAGAAAGTGTGGATATGTTGGGAATGTTGGCATACAGTTAAGTGTTAATTAATAGTATAATGGGGTTATTTCCCCTATATAGATCTTTTTTTTTTTTTTAACCTATTTGGACTTCTTAAACAAGAGATGGACAGAGATGCACACTGACAAAGGCAGAAAAAGTTTCTTAATAGATTGTTATTCCAGATGCTTTGTTACAGAGCTGCATATTTACTGCACAAGAGAAATCGCCACATGACATGAAAAAAAAAAAAACTGTTTATTAAGTACTGTATAAAGATTATTATTCCAGTGCCCTTGTGATTTCAAAATAACAATTTCTAATTGATCTACAGAGCAGCAGGTGCCAGTCAATGATTTTCTAATTGATATTTTCTGAGAAGAGCTGTCTGTATTCAAATTAAGTTTCTAATCGGGATGAGGGTTAAATAAACACAATCACAGCTGCTGAAGTCCTCCGGCAGCACATGGATTTTTATTTTTCAGTCAACACCTTTCCTGCTGCTCGTGAGTCATCCCGAATGCAGTGCAGACAGCACGTTCCAGTTCAGTGATGTAGACGTTATGTAAGGAAGACTGTCTGTGTTTTAACAGTAGCATCAGACCAGAATTTTAATGCAGCATTTTCCTTTGCAGGGGAAAAAAAAACTCCTGAATCTTCTTAGGTGACATAAGTTACATAACTCCCAAACAAGACAAATAAATAAGGTTTCAAACAGTACAATGCCTATGTTGGGGTAGTTACACTTCCATAGGTATATAGAGTTTTATTTTTATTTTTTTAAACTCAATTTACACTACAACTTGCAACAGTGGAAGTCGGCAGCCTTTGTTTTAATGAGGTAAACTAGCCAGCTGAGGTAAACACTCAGCTGCCCTACCTGAGTAGACCTCCACAATAATGTGATGAATGTGTTGACAGTCCTGTTACCACGGTTACTCGTTTACCTCAGCGGTTGTTGCTGCTTGTTTCTAAACAAACCTGTGGTATTGAACTTTTGTATCTAATTGATAGTAATAATATTAGGGCATTTGTAATTATGCAGGTATATGATAAAAAGAAACAGTGCCCAATGATGGGATTTTTATCTTCTGTAACAAAAACCACAGGCACATTATTCATTAGTAAATGTGTCTTTGTACTGTATAAACACAAGCATGTCACTATCAGTAATAAAGTTGATCACCATAACTATATGAACCGTATGCACATCTGCCTTCACATACACCCGAGTTTCATCATAACTGAACACGTGCTTCTAGACCACATGAACTAACTTAGGCTAAAAAAAAAAAGGTCCTTTTCAAGTTTCAACACAATTTGACGATTACCCATTCTTTAGATATATGTAAAAATGACATGTGACAGACATACGTATTGTAGCAACGTAAGTCAATCATAAATATCTATACTTTTTTTTTTTTTTACACAAGGGCAGCATTCAGTAGCATAGTATTGGTCCATGTTATATCCGTATATACAAATAATTTAGTCTTTTTTATTAATTTATCGTTGTTTGACACAAATGTCAAATCTGAGACATGTTTTTCCATGTAGACAGGACTCAATTCCCAGCTTTCATATTCAAGTAAAAGCATGTTGATAGACAATATTTTTACTATACTATGGAGCTTGTTGTTAAGCCAGAGCATGTATTTGTGTGCTGTTCTTTCTCTTTAAGTACTGCATTATACAATATTTTCTTTTCAGTCTGTACATTCAATCCAATGAGATAGTAACTGCACTATCACCAAGTCTTTTAGTCCATTAACACAAGTCATCTCTATGGCAGCTAAGTATGGTAAGGGCGCAGAGAGATATTATTATTATTATTATTATTATTATTATTATTATTATTATTATTATTATTATTATTAAGTCATTTAGCAGACGCTTTTATCCAAAGCAACTTAGAGACAAGGGGTGAACCATGTATCAACAACTGCTAGTGCAGAGTCACTTACAATAGGACCTCGGTTTTACATCTCATTCGAAAGACGAGAAATGGGGGTCAACAGGGCATAATATAAAGGGAACAGCACATTTGATTACATGGTTCGCAAACATAAGTGGTAAAGACTTGCTTCATTAATATGGTCAGTGGCTAAAACACTGGGGCAGAGAAACTGTCCATTTTTACTGGAAAACTAAGGTAAAGGACCATAACTGTATCAAATATTAAGACAATAACTCAAGGAGAACTGTCTCTGTATCAAAAAAGGTTGTCACACAACCTCAATATGGCAGCCATACTGACAGTAAAATTACAAGGGTTCATTTTTCTTACTGTACATGATCCCAACCATCAAACTTGATCATCGGATACAGTTATGATGCCTATATCGAAAAGCAATAGGACAGCATCCGTAAATAAAAGTCACTTGACCCCAATATAGCAGCCATGTTAGGTCACCGATTACAGTGAAGGGGGTCATATAATTTTAATTGAGGACTTTCCATAACACTTAAAATATGGTTGAAGGTGCTCAAAGCAGCTGAAGGTGAAGGCAGCTGGTTTAAAAAAAAACAAAAAACTTTAAGCTCTTACAAAACTATAACTCTTTCACAGGGGATCTTGCTGTAGGTCAGCAGATGTAAGTGTATTCAGCTAACAATATAGTTTAAATCTTACCGCAGCTTTACCACCAGTGTCTTCATCTCGAAAATCAGGGTTCACCTGGAAAATAAAATAAAAAGTGAATGATGCTACAGGTGTGTACAATTCAGTAAATATCTTTATAGTTATGAAGGTAAAGGGAACTATACCATCACAATTAAAGAACCAATTCTCAACATCCACAGTATACCGATTTTTAACCATTTTACCAAATACACATAATTACATTAGTGTTAAAGGTGTGGTCCAGGAGGATTAATAGCACATTTTGTGGCCTTCAGTCCCACATACAACTCTCCCCTTATAGCTGTGCAGTTGATTGTTGCATTTCTAATAAAAACAATTCTGAAGGTACAGCTCTATCGGATATGCCCTCTCCACACATTGGTCTGTACCTACAGTATTACAAACTACACAGTGTGTTCATGACAAAGGTGGCCACACTGTCCAGCACAAAACCACTGGGGGACTAACACCCAACATGGAATAGAGGGTTACTTTCACTACATTTTTTATCCTGTAATTCAACCCTGCAATAACAATCTGTCCCAGCACCAGTGGAAAAACACTAACAGAAGTAAAAGTATATTGCACAAAATCAAGAGTGAATACTGCCATCTGCTGATCCAACTGCATCATAGTGCAACCTTGATAGAAAAACCCAGAGAATAGGAATTTAAGCTTGACTGAATTTAGAAAGTCGGGCTATCACAGGCTTTCACTGTTTTCTACTGGACTTAATTAAAACAGCTCCAGATAAATGCACTAATATATAAATGTCTATGGCAGAGCTGAGCTCTGCCCTTTATAGATTGGCAGGGATGGGGTTAAATTCCCCTACCTGTCTGGGTTTATTGTGTTCAGGTGGCTGAGGTTGATTGGAGTAATTAACGATCAATCAGCACCCAGCCACCTGACATAAAAGCAGGCCTCAGCTTCCCATTAGGGAGAGGAGGGAGCTGAGGAAGCAAGCTGGTGTTTGTGCTTGCTATTTTTTGGTTTGCTGTTTTGGTTTTTTTGAATTTCTGATCCAGTGAAGGCATCGCCCAGCCTGGAAACCTTTTTTATTTTGTGTTTACTTGTTAATAAAAGTATTATTCTTGAACTACAGTCTGTTTCTGGGCCTCTATCCAGATCGCCAGCCTGTCACAATGCCATAATAAATAAATCAGGACACCCTGACTGTTAAAATGAGCCTAAGGTGTCCTGATGTGTCAAGGAATAACCCTGAAGCCTTTTCAGAATCTGACATCAGCTCTATCTGGATTGGAAATCAGCTCCCAAAGTGTGAATTGACAAAAGCATGATCCCGGCAAGGGCTGGTACAGTATATTTCGTGTTCCGCGTTTCCACGTTATTCCAAATTTTATCAAGTTATTATATTTTTTAACTGGACATTGGTTTTTACTGATTTATACCCAATTTGTGTCTATTATTCAACATTTTCCCAGTACTAGTTTCTAGGTAATGCGCAGTATTTTGATTAAATGCAGTTTTATTTTGACTCCAACATTGTAATAAGCAGCTCTACACTGTATATATCCTAGGATACAGCAGACATTTAGATGTCAGATGACTGTAATAATGAGTTTCTCAGAGTGCTGTGTTTTGCTGGACAGCCACTGTTTATTGCAGTGAGGTATGTATTGGTGACTTCGTGCAACAGTACTGTCTGTAATAAAACACTGCCTAACGCCAACAACCTTAATCATAAATATTTGTCAGAAAATGGTGATGCTTTAGTTGTCAATTTTCTTTTTTTTATGATTTCAAGGCGAACAAACCTGGCTTGTTTTGTGCTGATGTCACGTTCATACCTTCTGTAGAGACTATTTCCGTCAGCACAGCGATTGCCCAAGTGTTTGCAAAGTACCAGCTACATGGGAAAATGTTGGCTTCGACTTGCACATGCCAGGGACATTATTAATCAGAAACCAGAACTGCTACTCATCATTCCACATGTAAAGTGTTTTTTTTTTTTTTCTGAGATTTTTTTCCCCCCGATTTTTACCGATGTTTCAATTAAAAACAGTTTTACCGATTTTATCCCTATTTTAATATATGTAAAATAAACTCAGAAAAATTCCCAGAACATTTTTTTAAAGATAAAAACCGAAAAGGCGGAACACTAAGTATACTGTATAATTTAACAACACGAGCTTCACCTCTGCAGCCAAATAATTTCCCGAAGCCAGGTGTTTGAATCGGAAAAGGCTGTTCCATTGCCCAGCTCCTCCTCTGCAGGGGTCATAGTGCACAACCTGCAATACAGAAGAATCAACCACATTGATGACTACTGCATAACCAGAACTGTTAATAGCTGAATGGAACAGAACACACATTTTCCTATTTGAAAGACAAACATTATGGTAAACTTGTATTTCATTTTCAAAAGTAAACATTTTTGCGCAAGTGTACAAGTGCACGGTGTATTCTTTTTTGTTCAGTAATTTCTATGAAAAAAAAACTTAAACAAAATGACCTAGGTAAAATGTACTGGACATACATTGTTAGTTCTATATTCTTTAAAAGGAGATATGTGTTAAATACAAATTCAAATACCCCAGCACCCTACGTCATGGTACAATAGTGCTGGGACTAATGTTTGGTAATCAAAGAAACACAAAATGAAATGCACTCAGAGGGAAAACAATATAATGTTCATAGTTGTTACTAAAACATAATTAATAAATCGCTTTGAGTTCAGTATTGTAGATCCCACTGGACATTTGTGTCATTGTGAAAGTCCAGTTATTACTCATTTTAAAGCCTACATTCTAAAACAGTGTGTGTGTGTGTGTGTAGGTATTACTATTAATATGGGGACAAAATTTGAGAAAATGTCCCCACAAAGATAGAAACTCCTGAAAAAAAGACGTTGTGGGGATGTCCCCACTTTGTAAAACACCTTTTTAAGAACTAAATATGCCTTTAAAAAAAAAAAACCTAAAAGTGCCAAAATATTTAGTTTGTTGTTGACTTTCACCCTGTGTGGAGTTTTGTCTGACTGGAGTTAGAAATAGTAAATAAATATAGTGAGAGTCAACGATAAGTCCACACAAGTATAGGAATACAAACATGTGTGTTAGGAGCACCTTTAAGTTTTTCATAATCACATGTATTTCTTCTAGGATAACATTCATTCAATCTCCAGACCAAACTGCTCAAACAAACATTAAGCTCAGATTCTGATGTTTGATGTTGACTGGCGCTGTGAACTGAGCCACAGAGGAAACACAAACTGTTCCCTCAGTCAGAAAAAGGCTTGTGTGGAAACACGTGTCGGGACTTTTCTTTTCTCAGGCTGCATTTACAACGCATCTCAGAATACCTCTATTTCCCAGAGTGCTTTGGAGCTGGTGGCGGAGGTGGCAGATTGTCGCAGTGTGGTCCTGAGGAAGATGTGTTGATGCTTCTTGTAATCATCACAGGTCAGGAACTTTTCTTGCTCTGCATGGAATAACCTCACTACATCACCCTGGGAAAGTTACAAATCACACCAGTCACAACATTGCACAAAACAAGCTATTATTGCCATGTATTCATCCCCCACCATCAACAACAAAGCACATCCTTAATATACCGGTAATGTATAATCTTTCCTGTAAATTTATGAAGTGTAAAATGTTACAAAATTTGAAATACCTTACAGTATTCAAATTTAAGCAGGCTTAAGTAACACAGATAAATATACTTACCCCTTTTAAAACTTCATCTCTGTAGTCACTAAATTTCATAAAAAGGGTGACTTTCCAGCTTGTGTTACAATTCAGTGCATTCACCTGTTATACAAAAAAATAAAACACAGGATACTGTGACCATACAGTAACAGCTCACTTACTGTTAATAAATAAGTTTAAGCAATGATTGATATATGAAAGGGTTAATAATCTTCACAATGCTAAAGTGCAAGAATTGTACTCCAGGTTTAAACTGAGGTGTATGAATACATGAACAAATATCATTATGGGAAATGTATTTTCACACAAAATCAAAGACACGCATCAAATAATCAAACCACCACAATGTGCTCACCTCCTTGCAGCCTGGGTTGTCTAGAAGCTCTATATTACTGGCATGCAGAGGCTGTCCAGCATTCACAGGCATCAGCACCACCTTATCACCTACAACAACCTACACATGGAATCAGCAAAGAGAGTTAATGCTCTCAGAAAGTGTAAATACATGCTATTTACTTTGATTTATTTACCTTTCTGTGGCTTTCACATCAAATAAGCGCTTGTGTAAATGTATGATGCGGTTACTTTCCACTGTATGGCACCAAGAATGAAAAACACATTTTAAAAAAGTATTTTTCAACAATAAGTAAGCAAGTGATGGAATACAGGTGGATTTGCTCCAATTGCAGCTAGCTGTGGCTTACTAAGTGGGTTACAGTTTGCTCTTTTTTATTTATTTTTTGCTTGTTCAAACTTATATAAAAGCGAATTTATCAATAGGGTAATATCAAAGTTTCTTCCCATTCAGTTTTACCTGACAAAACTATCCACTTGGTATCCTAGCAATAACAGCGAGCCCTCAAGCCTCGTTTCCTAGAGTACACATACAGTAAGGCAGCGTGGGCTCAGAGGAGTCACAATATCTAAAGTACAGGCACCGCACAACAGGAACCGGAAACAAGTGTTTATAATGCAATGCCAAAAAATGGAGCTTCAGGTGAGGCAAAGTGAAAATAGTCATCTACAGTAAAATGTCAAGTGACTTCAATGTATGTTGTTATGCTGTTAAGAGATCAGAACGTGTTCACATAGCCTTAGTTAATACCCCATTTTAAATAATAAGGTTTGCATGCACTTTCTAATGAGGTGAATTGTATTGGAAGCTAAACACTGTTCAAGCTAAAAACTTCACATATGAGCCAAGCTTTCAAGACACAAACTGTTGTTTCCATCCAATCAGTAAATACTATCTGGCTGTAAGACCAAAACACTGTTTTATGTTTAATTGATCTTTTTTTGTGAATATTTTTTGACATGCAGTATACAACTCTGTGAAAACATGCTGCTAAAAAGTGCATTGTTTAAGAAACATGCACAATATGATTTAAGTCTCATACCTTAGTTTACTGACTGTACTGAGAAAAGTAAACTCAACATCTGTAGATCAGAATCAACATTTGAAAAATATTTTACAGAGTATAACATTTGAATGCAGCCAGTACCCTGTCAAATACTACATTACTATAAGGGTTATACAGTGGATCTTCTACAATAATTACATTATGCAAAGTACTATTTCACAGATTACAAATCACTGTTTGTAACGTATGATTGTGTGGGCAAATAAGGCCCGCATTTACTTGAATAATCTGTTTTTATAATAAATGTACTGTAGTTGATTCATCAAATAATACACGTATTGTTATTTTACATTTTGTATGCTGTTACTGTTATACACCACTAGATGGGGGGAGGTGGCAAAACATTACGAATACATTGAAATTCCCTGTATTCCGAGTTCCTATACCTCACACAGAATGCAGTAGATAATGTTCCTAGATCGGGAACATCATATACAGCGTTATAGATCACACCCAATTCCCTTCACCCTTGTAAAACCAGAAAGTTGTGCTCATACATACATTGTCACCTTCACTCCTCAGCTTCCAGAAGGGCTGGATATAGAACCAGGAGCCCTCGTTCCCAGCCATATCCAGTGACACTCGCATAGCATTCTTTTCTAAAAGGGCTGGAAGTCTCTTATTCACCGTGAGGTATTTGTTGCTTTTGATGTGTAGTAGCTGCAAAAATCAACAGTACTGTTATATACTGTACACTAGTATTAATACTGACAGAAATAGGGCATTCTAAATATTCTCCTATGAGAAATTGTACACAACACCACCAAAAAACTGCTTCAAATTAAAAGTAAAATACTAAGGCTTCATGTCAACTATATCTAATACAGTATGCCAGACCAGGAGGAAATTACTGATCCCAGAATTTGACATGTACAGGAGTTAACATTCTTTAAAACAGTGCCACAAGATATTTCATATCCTTTACTGAGCAACAGACTACAACAGGATGCTACACCTGAAGAACATCATCTTCACCTCAGGCTAGCGTAATAACTGTCACATTTCCATGGCATGGTCCAGCACCTACTTGCACCAAGCAGGTACATCGGTTCAGCTCTTGTGCCCACTATCTACTGTCATGGCCTGTGACAGAAATACAGTGATTCTTGGTGGTAAATCTCCCTCCCGAACTGTGAGGGCGCTAAGTAGCGAGTACTTTGGACGAGTTGGCCAGACACTTCATTCCCAGGGTTCAAAGGAAGTCGGCCAGCTAGAAAGGGGGCGGAACTCCAGTGCATTAACTCAGCGACCCGGAAGGGAAATGATGTGGCAGTTGCACTCGTTTACCATGGGGTCATGTGTAACGGCATAAAAAGGGGACAGAGAGACGCAAGCTGTTCCTTCGCTTTGGTTAAAAAATATTACTCTGAAGGACCTGTGTAAACTGTGATAACATATTGTGAATGTTTGTTTTGTATATAATTGTTCTTTTTTGTTATTAGTAGATGGCTAACACATTCCGGAGCTGTCGCCAAGGGCCAGCACAAAACCCGGAACAGCATTTCACTTTTGTCACGCATAAACTTTTACCACCCACCACGAGCACTACAGCACACGCCCAGGACTGGTGACCGTGTTTGTTCATTCTGTGAAAGATAAGTGTGTTCATTATTTGGACCTGCAACCCGTTTATTTATTCCAGTGATTACACATTGTTGTGTATTACCTGAAATTATTGTTTGGTCTCCAGACCAGACTTATAATTAAAAAACTGGATTGAATTTCCAACTGGATTACAACTCTCTGTCTGTTAATTATACATCACATCGACTCTGCACCTGTACACTGCAAACCACTTTGCCACATGGCCGTATGTTAATTTTCAACAGGTTCTTACCATTACCATTTCCAGCAGCACACCGAGCCCCTTTTAAGACAATGTAACAGGTGCATTTACTTACCAGTGATAATCAACACAGCCCAAATCTGTCCAAAGATATGTTTCTTGACACTTCTGCAGTATGTGATGACCACAGAATGCACATCAAGGTATCAATGACCACTCTCACAGTTAGAAACCTTCAAATAGTTTTGCAATGTCATGGCAGCAAGATATACAGGGAAACTTCTGCTTTTCAGACACATTGCTTTGAATGTACAGTGTGGCCTCTGCCCCATTCATACACCACGAAACAGTATGGAATCATACTAAGCCTAGTCAGATATGTGTTAAGACCTCAATTTAAAAAAAAAAAAGTGTTTGTTTTTTGAAGCTAATAACACTTGTCTCTAGGAAACAGCACACAAGTTACAATGTTATCTTTAGGGCACAGATAATAACTGAAGTAAATCAAATAAAAAATAGAAACAATACAAATTAAACGGGCAAAGTTTTTCTCACAGGAGACTTGTAGCCTGATCTTTTGTCCTGAAACTCCCCCCCACCATCCTGAAAATATTTACATACTATTAAAACCTTCCCCTAGAATACTGCAAACAATACCTTCTTTATGGTCTGGGTTAATAGTCTTGTTCAACAAGGATTTCCTTAAGTAAACATGTAAGTGTGTTTATATGAACTGCTAAGCATTGAAAAATGACTTCATTCATGCAGGAGTAATTACATAACTGCAAAAACATTTTGTCCAAAAAATAAAAAAGGGGGATTTACCTGTATAACATTGCTGTATTTAACCATATCACCAAGCAATTTTTTATTCTCAGATTCATTTTGTTTCTGTTCCAGTTCGGCAGCATGCTGTAAAAACAAAAACAAAAAAAACACATTATATACTCACAAAAGCATATAAATACACAAATACACAAACAAAATGCCACCACACACACAAATGTTAACATTTAACGTATCAGTGACCTGCTCAGTTATACAAAATGTTGAGCTAACAATGCTTTCACTGGGCATTTCTTCTCTAACTGCATATCCTACAAGAAATGTGAATGTGCCTGATGTAACTATGTGTGCTGGCGATTGCTACAGAAACTCAGCTTAGAAGCATCCAGACAGGCTCTCTGCACCTGCCTCCCCTCCCCTCATACTGCTACACATCTCAAAAGGTACCTTAGAGCCCGAGGTGACATCACAACACAACCCAAAAGAGAATGAAAGGGTTTACTGTTTGAGGCATCATAGGTAAACACATAGTCAAGGCAAAACAATGCACAGGAGACGACTGAGCATACATTTTACAGCATACACTGGGCCTGTATACTCACCTTACAGTATAAATAATGGCACTGGCATGTATTTATTTTTTTAAACTATTTCTTTATTTATACTACAAGGACTGTTCAGTATCTTAATGGCCAGGCGTGTGATTATATATGTGTGTACATGCCTACAGGCCTTCCTGGTAAAATACTGTAACACTCAGAAACTTCCATTACAAACACCCCCATTGTATTGTCCAGTTCAAAATAGGGCATCATCTACTACACCACTGTATAATGAATCCAGGTTTACTGAACAGCATTTTCACACAGCAGGTTCATTGTTGACTGATCAGGCTTGTAATTGAAGGCCTACCTGTAGTTTTTTCAGCAGTGCTCCCTCTGTGGTGTTCCCCTGTTTTCCTTGTTTTGCGTTCCAGAACTGCTTCTGTGCTGAATATCTGTTCATAGGACATACCTTGAAAAGGCAGTCTGTTTTAAAAAAATAAATAAATAAATAGTTGACTTGTGTGACTTTATACAGGAAATAAAACAGGCAGAAACTATAAAAAGCATTTTACCAGCATATTTTGTGCTTTTCAGCCCTGGAGCAAATCGACCATCGAAGTGCAGAACATAGAATATATCAGTTGTTTTGCAATCATCGTTACTGAGATTTTTTTGTAAAATACATAAAGCCCTGTAGGCCCTGCATGTACATGCCCAAACTCAACAACATTTGTCACAGTGCTGTTTAATTCTGAAGTCCTTATGATAAGGTTTCAGGCAGGATTTCATGGACAAGTATTTAATGTTAGCTTTAAAAGGGATTTTTTTATTTTTTTTCCCTTTTCAATAGTAAAATTATTCTGTCATTTTCCCACTGGCCAAAAATCACCTTCAGTTTATTCATTTTTTTAGCCTTGGAAGTAGATACAGTAGGTCACATGACACAAAAGCAGCAGGAACCTACCAAAAAGGCTAAAATGAATTAGAAGACATACTGCGTTAACTATAATTCACTGTCTCGCATGCTGTAAGGCACGAAAGTGTTTGTTGTAAGTGAAGATAGTAGCAAGGACTGTGTTTTAAATGTAGGACATGAAAGTGGCATTAGAAAACTAAAAATAAAACTAAGGAATGTGAACCGGGAAGGGAGAGTAAAGTTACTGATTGTTTTACTGAAGACCTAAATATCATTGCCACTTATCAGTTTTCAGAAGTACTCGGGCAAAATGAGCTAAAGACAGGAAAGAAGGGCAAACGTTGAGTTTAAATCTAGGGCCTGTGTAACTGATAAAGATTTACTAAGTGATGATGAAATTGCTGTTGTTGCTGAACCTGTCCAGAAGAAATGAGAAGGAAATGAAATTGCAATTATGAAAACTTTTTTTTTTTTTTTTTGCATTATGTTAATGTATAATTGTATTACTTTTAAACAAACAATATGTAATGCTGAACTGAAATCTCAAGCCCTTTTCTCAGTATTACGTTTGAAATGTGTGATCCGATAATGAACTACTTGTTGAAATGATTGTTGCATACTAAAATGGTATTTGCTTTTCTATTGAATTGTTCTGGTGTGGTTTCATTGACGAATCAACAGTTTTCTGTGGATTCGTAGCACAAACTGTGGATTTGTTAACAATACATCTGCCCCGCACTGCCTTTCTCTTCAAAGCCACTTTAGAAGATTTGTATAATGAATCAATCAAAAAGTGATGTCACAGAAATGTTTTAAAGTATATTAACGCACAGATTATAATATTACCGTTAGTGGTGATTCTTTATTCAGGTCTCAGACTGTAGCATTTAAAAGCAACACACAAGTTTACTGTAACTGGCAATAATGCACTGCTGTTGTTGGATCTCACCCTTCAGTGTAGAATCCAGCTGTTTGTGAAAATGCGCCTGGCTTGGCGCTGTGGTTAAAATGCATGTGTGCGTAGTCACTGATTAGCCCAAAGCCTCTGTCTAGTTGCGCATAAATGTATTCTGATTTTCAAACATACTGCAAAACAGTATGGTTGATTTCCTTTAACCCCTAGAATGCATGTACAACATTCTTTACACACACTGAAAATAATTTTGAATAATTACATCATATTTAAAAAAACACTCATGGCAGCAGTAACAAACTGCAAGCACATTCCTACCTGGTACCTTGGAAAAATGAACTCTTGTATGTTTCACATGGTTGAACTTTGGGTATTGCCAACGACTTCAAACTTGTTTAAAACCTCATTAACTTTGCAAACAGAACACTTTACTCAACTGATACACAACACAGCTATTTATTCAGGCATTAAGTGTGGTCATTTCATGGCACCCTTCTAAATCACTAAAATGATCACACTTTTGTTCAACATTATTTTCAAGAATGACATTTTAATAAACATGAGTTTAAGAGTTCTAAGGACAATTTGTTTATGTACCAATGCAATGGTCTCTGAAAACTTGCATATTGTTTTTTTTTTTCTGTGATTTTCTTTATTGCTTTTATTCAAGCTTGCAATTCAACAGTTGAAATCACTCCATATCCAGTGTCCAATCAACCATCTCACTAACTAGGTGATTAAGTGCATAGGCTTCAGTCATAGTCACTCAAGCGTGTCATGGTCAAGGATGAATAATCGAGTGATTAAAAAGAAACCAATGTCCATCATTTATATTTATATATAAGTTTTGTTTCTGACACATAAACCACATGGGACTGGGAAACTGGATCCTGGGTAACAAAGGAAGAGCTTTGTAACTCATGTCCCTCATGGTGAGAAAGTGTCTGAAGGTGGTAAAAATGCCTAATTTGACAACATTTTCTACATGTCAGGGATGATCTTGGCAAGTAACATTATTATTATTTTAAAGCACATTTAAAGGACTTTCCCACAAAAAAAAAAAGTAACAGATGGCTGAGCGTATTTTCTTGGGGTTTTTTTTTAATGAAAAAAAAGAGATCTCCAGCCTTCAGAGATGTCAGTAGATAAACCCATCCGTGTTGTAGACCAAAGTTCCTTGGGGGTTTGTGCACGGAGGCTGTTCTTGTGTCAGAGCTGCTTACTACAAGTACATTAATAAATTGTAACAAATATCTACTGCCAGCAATTCATATGTCTCATATTGTCCTGTATAAAGATGCATAAATGAATTGCATTATCTAATAATCAATCAGGAAATTATAAATAAACCAGACACTTACCCCTCAAGCACCACCCCCTTTTGTTTTTTTTTTTTTTTTAATTTCCCCTCAGTTAAATCAGGGGGAGTTTATCACCTCATCCAGGCAGCGGGCCCTCAAACCAAGTGGGCTTGAGGCAAAATCTCATCCGTATCATACACCATATTCATCGCTAGTCTCAAATTCTGTGTATTGACGGTGTTTTTTTATTACTGAACTACTGAAATGTAAAATATGAGACCTATTAAGTTATGGCCACACATATTAGGTAAGGTTTATTGGGATTATTTTGTTAGTTAAAAGTACAGTACTTTAACAGTTCACAAGTGGAATGGAAATGCAACTTTCCCCTGTATTTACTGGAAATGTTATGAATAAAATTAAATGTTTTTTGTTTGAATATTTTGATGGGCTGTTTGAGGTACCAGTTTTTAGATGAATGTTGCCATAAAATAATACACTATATTCACTCACCTCTGAACTTCTTTGGTGGATTGGCAAGATCCCCAGCATCTGGCTGTACTACACATCTGTCATCCACTAATCTGGAGGGTAAAGAAACTTTTGTTAACAGGCTGCAGACTGCATGTGATGATTGTTTGCACAATTATAATGAATCCAAAATCTTTACTATAGACAGCAGATACGGTTTTGGTTCACTGAGTAATTTACTCTCCAATTTTGACACTATGCGAGTAAAATGTATTTTGGATGAGTACAATGCAACACTACCTTGAAGTCATGAGTACTTTCAATAAATACTGTACATGCTTTAATGTTAACAACTACAGCCATGTGGCCTTACAATAAAAACAAAAGGAACAATTATTCTTATGTGCTTTATTGACCACAAACAATATGGCTGTGAATCAAATAAACATAGTAACATATTTTATTTAATTGCAACGCTGCAGATGGAATATACTTAACAAAATGCCTGCATGCACATACTATATATATATATATATATATATATATATATATATATATATATATATATATATATATATATATATATATATATACATACATATACACACACTATTATAATATTGTATTCCTTATTGCTCGCCAAACAATGAATATTGTATTTATTATATAGATTTACCTTTCAAAAATGCGGTGAATTGGTAGGTTAGGTTGAGGGGTACTAAGACAGCACAGAGAAATCCAGAATACAAAATTTCTTATTCTCCAGTCACAAACACGCATTACAAGTGAGTGGATTCAACCATACATTTATTTGTATTTTTATTGAAAACCTGGACATTGGTCACGTGTTTCTGGCAGTTACCAGGCAGATGACAACTAGTTGTCCCAGCATTCCCTAGCTACCACATGCATTATATTCACAATTGACCACTGTGACACTGGGAAGTACAAGAAGTTTGATAAGATGTGAATTCAAGCTGTGCAGCAAAATTGCTCTGCGTATTCGTTACGCATTACATTTAAATATCGTATGTTATTAATGTGTAATAGACCCTTTATGCAACCTATCTGGAATGCTGGCTATATGAATGCTGTCAGAGAAGCTTCTGGTCAACCAGTATGGCAGAATGAATAAACATAAAATCAAGCCATGAAACTAATATTTAACTAAGACCAGGTAAGGTCACGTGGCTTGCAAGGAAGGACCTGTGTGATTAGTACGTGCACAGGTCATGAATCAATCAAACATAACATACAGATGAATGAGGTGGATTTACTGAAATGAACAATGACTGTTGAAGAACTTCGGAATTTGATCAGTGGAGAGCGATGAGATTGAAGAGAGAAAGAGTGAATCCAGAGAGCTACAAAAATCCTTGTTTTGAGTTTAAATAACATGATGTATAGGCATTCCCTACAAATCCTTGTTGGTCCTTCCATTGGTTCAAAGTATTTGACAGTCAGTTGCGTGTCACACAAAAAGGGTGTGTTAGAAATGGAATGTATCCACCTATTTTGTTGTCAAAGGATTCTAGAGTTATCATTTAAACCTCATATTCAATATAACTTTAGTTACATTCATATAAATTTCAGTTTTGTTCTCTATACAAAATTACGATTACAAGCATATAAAACACATCATAATACAATCAAAGAATAACACAGTGTAACAATTTTTTTTTTTTTTTTTTGTTCCTGGGTAGTAAGTGTTATTTCCTACTTGCGGATGCCTCAAAAGTATAGAAAATGGCTATTATTCCCCACAAACTTTGCTTTTGTGACCAGGACAGTGATATTTCAAAATATCACTATTTCCAAAGGGAAAACGGGCAAATGTGTGTCTTTTCATTCACATAAAGTCAGAAAAAAACAACATATGAATCCAAATTAACATGTATTTATACTAAAGTAATACAAAAATTACTACAAAAGATTTAGAAGTGAGTAGTTTTTCGAGATTTACAATTATACTGTACAGAATAATAGCGATTTTCTATACTTTTGAGGCATAAGCAATTAGGAAATAACACTTACTACCCAGGAACAAAAATTGTGTTACATAGTGTAATATTCAAAAATAGTTATTAGTTTATAATATTCATTTAAAACACAATTAACTCTTCAGGTTTATTGGGAAACTTAAAATAACTATTAAACTTGTGTCTACAAGCTATGTAATTAAAAAAGATTCTTAAAGCATTTTAACACAATAATGGTACAACTGCATAGTCACTATAGCTTGGCTTGGTAAGTTTATGACACCTTAGGAGGCCAGACAATCAGATAGCATTTTGGAAGACGAGCTTAACACAGTTTGTGGCCTGTACCTTATCAACATGCTTTAAAGTAGATCTGGTTAAGAATGTTCTGGAATTGGTGTTAACAACCCAATCCCACAGCATGCCACACAGACATCAGTCTGAATTAAATATCTGGGAAATGCTTATATTAAAATGAATTTAACAATGAATTTCCTTGACAAGTGCAACTAGGCCAAAGCAATGAACTGATACGCAGCCATGGAATAAAACAAACCCATAGCATTCCAGCCCTAACGCTAAACCATGGCCTAACAACAACACAGCTATTCTTTGGAACCGCAGCAATGTTACGGATAGCACCCACTGCAGAACATGTTGGTACAGTTTGGTCTTTTCACTGTGTAAATATTTGGGCGTAGTGACAGTATTTGTTCTCTCATTTCATTGTATCAATAAAAAAGTTTTTTACTCACCTACCTGAATGGCATTTTGCATGCACTCTTCCATCCAGCACTACACTATTTTTAATCGCAAGTTTAATTACTAGTGCTTCCAGCATTCTGTGATCACAGAAATCAATACAGAATTCACACAAGGGTGAAGAATTCTCTGCATAACTTTGTAGACATTTTCTCACATAGAAAACGGCTTATTTTCTAATCAGAAATGCAGGCATGTCAGGGTCCATGGGCGGTTCCCCTTGTAAAAGCTGGGGATTTCGGAGACAGAGATGCCAACTTATGAAAGTAGAAAATAGTAGCATAGTATCGGAAATATAGAAGCAGATTTTTTTTTTTTTTTTTTAAGACCAGGGGCTGCTAGCCCTAGAAATTAACAGCCTATGCCCTCATTTTTGCTGTTCAATCCATAATTTTGGCAATTGTAAACACATGGCAGTTAGAAATTAACAACCCCAATAAAAATACTTTAACACTGATTTATTTATTTATTTATTTTTAATTTGGAATTCTATTTATTCTGGATTTAAATACTAGAAATGAAGAGTGCTATCAAACCTGGACTGAAATACTCAACCTCAAAACTTTATAAAAACAACAACACCTCAAGAAAGTTTTTTATTTACATCTTTACTAATCTGCAACTCTCAAAACACAAAATGAAGTGTAGTATCCAATAATTAATTCATTTTTTAAAGCAAGTTAAACCTCAAAGCTCATTTGCACAAATACAGTCTGGGGAGTGTCAGATTTTGCTTACTGCTGGTGTTTCTTCGTACCCAAGTGAAGTGATACAGTCATGACGCCCACCACGTTTCACAGAGAAGTCTGTCTGGCGTATTCACGGTAGACGTTAGATTGAGACATTTGACTTCTTTTAATGAATGACCATTCTGTGGTAAATTCCTCTCGATATTTCTGACAAGCCAACCTCGAGCTTTTTGATTGAGGAGAGTGACATTTTTTGTTTGATTTGTGATTCCTATTTTAATAATAGATAAGTAAGGCTTGGATTTTGTCACGAAAATTTGTACTAAAAAATCAAGGTCACGTTAAATTTGTTCAAAATCACGGATATACAGTACCTGCATAACCAAAAAATCTGTCTGTCTGTAGAAGTAGGAAAAAACTTAATCTAAATATTTATTTATGTTTTGCACAACATCAGGTTCAAGTTTTAAGCATGTAAATCAGTAAGCATATACTATAAACAAAAAAGTTTGTCTTATATAACAATTGGTGGGGTTTCTACAGGACAGCAAACAAAAACTGTAGGTTTTACAGACCTTTATAAATTAAGGTTTGAAGCTGAAAGATTGTGTACATCTGGTGCTTCTGCTGTGTTAAAGTTTGCAGTTATTTTACGTTTTGGTTTGTTTGTTTACATATTATTCTGATACAATATGTTGTACATGTTTGCCTTTCTGGCATCGGTCAGCCCAAAGTACATTTTTTTAATGCAGAAAATGATTACAGCAAGAGTTGGGAATCTTATTTAAATGTTTTTCCAGAACTTGTAAATGTTGCATTTCATTTCACTGACAATTTCGTACTAAGCACAGTATTCACGCTGTGTTACACAGTTGTCTTCAAACAGTAGAATGGCCTCAGAAACACTTCTTTCTCAGCTATGCTGAGAAACTTCGCTTGATTTGAGTCAAACACCCTACAGACATTGAAAAATGCAGCTGCAGGTTGACAAAAATCGGGCAGTAGAGTTGAACGTGCATGTATGTTTAAATCAATTGACAGCACTGAAAAAAATCCAAAGTCTGAACGGCTACATTGCAAAATAAAGCAACCGAACCAGTTCAACATCATTAGCTAAACTGTGTTTTGTTTTGTTTGTTTTTTTCATTAAGGTGGAATTTGAATTTGTGTTGGTAAAGATCAATGTTCTCTACTAAATTCACTGAATCCGTGTCCATTGTGACTTAATCGCAGCCTTACTGATAAGCAACCAAGTAAACGTGCAACTGATAATGATTGCAAGGCAACAACTGAGCAGCGGTTTCTGAAGGACCCCTAAACTGGTTACTAGGCACCCAGCTCAAAGCTGTCAGTTAAAATGCCACAATAAACTATCAATTAAATACAGTATTATTTAAGAACCATTCATTCGTTAAAAAAATTAAACAGGAAAACAGACACATAATATTGAAATAATATTTCCTAAACGTTCAGGGACTATCCATCACATATTTATTTAACAAAAATCATAGTATTATACCCCTTCGCCGTAGCGCCATACCAGAAGTTCCAAAACAGTATCTGCTATGGCCAAATCGTAGCTGTTGGCATCTCTGCGGAGGGAGTGTCACATTGGCTCTTGTGCTCTAGGGGTTAGGAAGACAAAACCGTCAGGGAGTTTGCTACACTACAGCGGACCCTACTGGTCAGGCGCCTAGTAAGCTCAAGCGGACTCCAGCAGGGCTAGCCTTTGTCCTCCTGAGGCCAGCAGCTCACTGGCATCTGCTCTTGAGTTTCTTGGTATAAAACAGACAACTGGCTTGGTCGTGGGATCAGAGGGAGCCTACTGAGCCTCCAGTTCTCCTGAGCTGTGTGGGGAAATGTTGCGGTGAGGGCAAAAATCCGGGGTAAAATAATTGGCCACTCTGTAATAAATAAATAAAGGAAAGAAAGAAAGAAAGAAAAACAGGCATGTTAATTTGCTTTGGTTTATTTTGGTACGCAGGAGCACCCGTTAACAGCTTCTTCCTAAATCACAGAATTAATCGTAAGCACTGAATATACGTGTAAAAATCCATACTAAACAGAATCCCAAAACATTTTTTTACATTTTACTAACTTGGAAGGATTACTGGCAAGAATATGAAGGTTGCAACATCTCCAAATAGAAATGTGAAGGATATTATCAGTGTGTGGGCCCCTGTGCAGCAGCACCAGCTGCCCTGGCTATTCCTCAACCACTCATACACACACACACACACACACACACACACACACACACACATATATATATTTTCAATACTTAACAGTATATTCAGACAACAAAAATAACTGAGTTGCAGTGGAAGTCAATACTTGCTGTACACTATTGGCACCACTGTATGCACTGTGTCTACAGAATCCTCCTGTGTTGTTGGGAAGAACAACATCTTACATCTGTAGTTAGTATTTCCTCAATAATAGTCTACAGAAAATATGAACTAAACTAGATTCAGTTTGAAATAACAAAGGAAGGCATTTTTATTTCCTTTTAAATTTACATGTTGAAAATCACTCCTAGTTACTGCTTGTGAACCTGCCAAGTGAATTTAAAAAGGGGCTTGGTTTAAAACTGACAGTGTTCCAAATCTACTAATAACTATTTTCCTCATCACTAAATGACAGAAAAAAACACACCCTTCTTAACAACACAGCCCATTATTTTTTTAAGTTAACAATTGTGGAATTTTCCAGACAGTCTGTTTCCAACTGCTAAAGTAAGACTGTAATTTGGAAAGTAGAGTTATCGTTGCTACAGTAGGTGTCATTTCCTATTTTTGTTTTAAACAGAAAACAGCATGAGAAAAGTCAATGCATTAGAATTGCAAAATGTGGTTGCGAATTTAAAGAACAGCCTAAAAGATCTCACTCAACAGCTATACAAAAGATCTAGGTCCTACATTAGGAGTTTGTTTGAGTGTAAAAACTCCCCAACATGACTAAAAATACAAAAATCAGTAGCTTGAAAAAACAGATAAACTACATCCAGAGTATGTAAACAGATGGATTAACAGCTCAAGGGGAAACACATATTTTAGCAAATATATTTCTCATTTTAAATCATTCAATCTGGTACTACACTAGGTTAAATTAATCTCCGATTGCAGGCCATGCATTTAGACTATCTTGAACATCCTGGGTCATTTCACCAAGAGAGTGAAGCCGTGCCCACCCAGCGATTGGCTTGTTTCTTGACTGACAGGCTTTCAGCCAGTAACATTCTTTAACCCAGCAGACACTGCAGGGGTGAAATGAAGTAAAGTAGTACCAGACTTACTGTAAGGCAAGGCAAGCAAAAAGGGAACGTTCATTAATCTTGTGTTGTAGCAGATAAACTGTTTTCAAATGAAAATACATGTTTGGTATGACACATGTCTCTTTACAAACTGCACATTTCAACCTATGTAGCTAACAGAAGTGCAAAATGGGTAAAATTTATGAAAATATTATTACGAACTACTTTAATCGTTTCAATTGATGGTGGCAAAGCAGACGCCAGTTGAATCCCAGGATTTCATTTAATTGCAGATCCCTACTATAAAAATGCAGGGTGCACATCAGAAGGTTTTCTAAATGTGTTTTCTTTCTTTAGCTCTTTACTTTAGCACCAGCCGTAACAACAAAAACTATCAGTCTGACACACCTATACACAGCCTCCTGAAATACATGCGTTATAAGTTTCATCATAACTGAATAACTTTTTATTTTTTTAGATGTATATAAAACACTGAATTCGGGTTAAATAAATTATACTTCCCCATTATAATTTATAACAAAGGGTCTACCTAATTTGCGATTTCGTGGAAATCGTGAAATTGAGACGTCACCGCGAAATTCACCTTAGGGGCCAATGCATACCGGACAAGTACGGAGAGAAAACAAAGAAACCTTGTTTATATGAACTACTGTACAACGCAAGCAACACAAACTACATATCTTCCTTCTGTAGAGAGCCCTTATGTATTCCCTCGCCGTCCTGTGTGTATTGCACTTAAGCAAAAAACAAGCAAAAAACGTCCACAAATAACATTTACAAAAAAAAAAATTCTCCAAAGCGGTTAAAGTTCTTGTTTACTATTCAAATGAGAACAAAGTTTTAATCAGCCTATCAGCGCATCTGTACTGCTTTTCTGTGACCTGCACTGCGCAGTAGGGGGCAGGAAAAAAGTTAGTGCTGCATTGTTTTCATTTAGGTTGCTAAAATCTAGTTTTCAGCATTGGAGGTAAAATAGTAGAAATGGACGGCAAAACAAAAAAGCAAAGTATATTTTGGCTAATGATCGTTTCAAGATATTTCCCAAATAAACTGTACATGCAGATTAAGGTAATTGTTTTGCATATCTTAATGCGTCTTTGGAGAAAATACGATCGATCGTTATTTAGCTTCAGAATCACATATTAAACAAAAGGCTACTACAGAGGCTGCTGGACAGAACGTAAAACAAAAAGCTTTCAGAAACCAAACCAGAAAGTCAGCCCAGATAAAAGGTATTCCTGTCTGCAAGTTAAATCAGTACTAAAACAATCTAGCACAGCTCCCTCGCTTCAACCTGCTGCTTACTTTTTCACAGTTGAAATTTTAGACCCGAATACCTACGTTTTCTTTGTTTTGACTCCGTACTAATAAACTAAATTATTGGATGGGACAAATAACACGACAACGAACGTGCTGCATTACATTGCCGTACACTTCTAACCAATTCAGCTGATGCTGAACGTGCAGTCTCAATGTATGGGCAAGTCAACTGCAGGGGGATGCTGCATGCTTGCCTTTAACAAATGACAGCACTCTGCTTTAGTAAGGAAGCAAGTATCACTATTTTTAGGCTTTATAGTGTTCTGAAATACTGTCTACTTAGGTTTATTTAATGTTTAAACAGGTCCGGGAAACAGGTCAGTGCATAGAATACCTGAACGAATTCAAATGTTTAAAACATTTTTTTTTTTTTTAATTAAAAAAACACATACCTGGTAGCTTTTGTAAAATGGATGATCCTATTAAATTCTCTTTCTTAAAATTTGTATGAATTTCACACTACTGTAGTCTCTCCAAAGAAAACATTACCGAAATTGCCCAAGTGGCGCAAGATGACATCTATACAATAAGAGAAACACTACACATGACATACTAACCTATAATAAGGTCAACATGTAGGCTTTACACTAGAAGACAAGGTCACAACTTTAACTCATTATACCCCCGGGCTAACGTTCTAACAGCTATTTAGTTAAACATCAACACCACTGGTGGCTGTACTTTCAGTACAGTTTACGACCTCGAAGCTGTCTAATTATAGCTTGATTATTTGGTGATAAAAGGCAGCTGAACAAAATAACAGTAAGCGTAAACCTCCCCATTGGCATAGCAGTTTCAGATTCAGATATTATTTTTTTTACAGCAAAAAGTTGGAACTTCAAACAGCTCTAATATTATTGGAAATGCCACGCAGGGTTCTCCAATAAAGATAGGGTTTGGAATAACAATTTTTACAAAAAGAACTGATTCCTTCCTGAAGATTTGGTTCCTATGGCAAGGCAGACACATTGCACGTAGACCAGTCCACAAACTCTGTGTATTAAGGGGACAGGATGGAACTTCTGTGTGTTTAAGAGATAATTATATCAGTTACATTCTTTACATACATTCATTCTCACACGCCATTGTCCTGAAGGATCAGGATTGTTTGATATTATACATCACCTTCACAACCTTTACACCAATCAGATCGTAAAGTACAGAGCATAAATGACTAGATATATTTCGGTAACTGAGAAAAAACTAATAAACAGTTAAGGAGTTTTTTTTTTTTTTTTAATCAAGTAATGGATTGTAATGGCGATGATTTGATTTGAAATGTCGTGAACTCGGAGGTATTCCAAATACCTTCCAAATTCTGCAATAAACCACTCAACATTATTTGTGGCATTTAATTTTAAAATCATCTACTAGTCATATTTATCCAAAACTAGCAAGTAAGAGGGACAACTCAGAAAACATAGATATTAATTCTTTAAACAGACTCTGCACTTAAAATAGGCAGAGTTCTTATATGTGAATAAGCATTCGTTCAAATCAGGTCTGCTGACTACAAGCTTTGTTGACATGTGAGAAACAGCCTCAATGAAAACAGATCAATTGAGTTTATTGAAAACAAACGCTTGTCAACAACGGAGCTTGCCAGAACTTAAGTTTCTGTTTCAGTCTTGGAAACGTTTCTGTTTCCATTTAAAGACATATAAAATGTAAGTATTAAAATAAGAATTACATAAAGAGAATGATATAAATAACTATAAAAAAGAAAGGCTATTGTACCAGGGCTGAAGAATGTTCGCAACCAGGTGCACAATGTGCCTTGAAGGATTTGCCATTGTGCTACCCCCCCCCCCCCTTTCTACATATCATTTGTGAGAGGGTCAACCTCAACTTTATTTCTCCTTTGTCACAACACAAAAGCCCTGATAAACCCTGCACAGGCTACGTGTGACCTCTTAAACAGTCTAATTGGGGTCTTGGTCAGAGTGGGTCAATCTGAGCACTAGGTACTGTTTTTGACAATTGGAATTCAGAGCTGAGTTATACTGGTAGATGGCCATTCTTAAAAATAGTCTTATAAAATGTTGTGCTTTACTATTTTAAATTATTATTACCATGCAATTTCCCTATTGACCATAAAAAGTGGTAGCATTCCATGTCAAAATGCTATTAGACTTGAACAGTGGTGCTTAATTATACTTAATGACCAGTCGACTGTCATTGTCACAATGTTACAAATAAAAAAAATACCTATTGATGGCAATCTGTCAGACCTAAGGTCCAACGAGGTAATCACCAGTCAGGTTTTGCCTATATGCAAAAAAGTTTTTTACATAAAGAACGGTTGCCGGTACACTGACAGTATGTGTGTGTGTGTGTGTGTGTGTGTGTGTGTGATATATATATATATATATATATATATATATATATATATATATATATATATATATATGTGTGTGTGTGTGTGTGTGTGTGTGTGATATATATATATATATATATATATATATATATATATATATATATATATATATATATATATATTATTTTGCATCACAGTCAACTGTCTGTACGTTATACAGTATCTGAGATAGACAAAATAATAATAATTTTTTTTTTTAAAGTTCTTATTCCACGGGCCTTTTTAGTGAACTGTCTGATCACCGCCTACTTCTTCAAACTAGAATGAGATCAAACTCTTGCATGCCAGCAAAGAATCGCAAACACTTACCCTAAAGTGCTAATGAAGCCATTGACTGTGCCTTCTGCGTAGAGGGAGACAATATCCCCAATGTGAAGAAAACTGGACCTCGGTTCAGACATTTTTTCTCATTTTCTTATAATCACTTCTTTCATGGATTCCTGAAACTCTGCCTGTCGTAGTCTAGTATTAAGTAAGCAACAAGTAACCAGGTAAACAAACGTTCCAAAGTCTGTTCCAATAAACAGAGTTACGAAGATCCAGCTTACCAAGCGTAAACAACCTATCCAAAATGCATTTCAATAAAGAGATACAATTAGTTTTTGGTCACTATCGGTTAAGAACATGACCCAGTTCCTGTGAAAAGGCTGAAGAGCAATTTTTTTATGTTTCTCTCACATTCGCTACTGGGAGGAGACTGGCCTGTCTTACACATACAGAGCCTATCACAAAACATATAGGAAACAATTGCAGCAGCTTTGGAATGAGGCGCCGTTCAGGGGAAAAAAAAAAAAAAAAAAAAAAACTTTTTGGTACAGGTATATACTGTATTGGGTCACGTGCGTACGTATCCACATAAAATACAACTATATTGTTTTGAATAAAATATGTATTGGTTTGATTACCAACTATATCGATATAGTTCATAATGTAACCAATATAGTTGTAAACCAAACCAAAGTTGTAAATTATAATTCTCGGTTTGAGTGATAACTGCGTCGTTTTAGCTTTTAACTATATTGAATGATATATCGATTTGATGCACAACTATATCGGTGTATTAATTTCAATGACAAATATATAGATTGGAAATTAAAAGCAGGCAGGACTTGACTTTTAAACACAAGCACTGTAATAATAACAATAATACTGTAGCGTGCGTTAACCGAGATAGCTGCTGCAATACTTAAAGAATAAATACGCGTTTTTAAATAAGCACCGCACTAATTATCCCCTTCAGTTGAGGAACTCTTGTTCTAGAACCCTTCACTGAAGATTAAGTGGCATTTGAGGAAGTCTGTAATATATATATATATATATATATATATATATATATATATATATATATATATATATATATATATATATATGATAATCATATAGCTGTAAATGAAACCAACAAATAAGCTGATCCCTGGAGCCAGCATTACACCTCAGCCATCAGAAGGATATCTTCATCATCAGATGGAAAGCAAGGCAAATGGATGGAGATGCAGATGGATCTCATTAGTTTACTTTAAAGCTACGTCTTAGTTTGTGCTTATCTTGGGGAGAGCAGAGTTCAAATCAGCATGAAGTTTAACATCTACTCTCATGTAATGGAAATCATGTCATTCAAATCGATAGTGTTTTTTTTTTTTTTTAAATTTAATTATTATTATTTTTTTTTTGGTATGGGGATATTAAAAGCGTTCTAAGGATGCGTTTATTTTTTATGATCAATTCAATGATAACATGTGACATACTCTTCTTAAATATCCAATAGGGTTTATATTAACAAATTCCATGTCTTTTGAAACAAAATGATGTATGAATTAGACAAACAATGAGTAATTAAGATTCAGGATATGTGAAAATGTAAGTGAACCCCTGGTTTTATCAGCCCAATTAAGGGGATAATTAATTAGGTAGATCTTCAGGGGTGAATTTGGGAGGTCCCACTCTATATAAAGAAACTTTGTGAGTTTGGTCTTTACCATGCAGGTGTGTGGAAACACGTCATGCCGCGATCAAAACAGATCTCTGAGGACCTCAGAAAAACAGTTATTGATGCTCATCAGTCTGGAAAGAGTTACAAAACCATTTCTGAGGATGTGGGGCTCCACCAATCCACTGTCAGACAGATAGTCTACAAATGGAGAAAGTTCAAGACCACAGTCACTCTACTCAGGAGCGGTCATCCTACCAAAATAAAGAACCCCAGATTATCATCCAAGGATCTGTAGGCCACTCTCATCTTGGCTAATGTGAGTGTTCATAACTCAACTATCACAAAAAGACAAGAATGGTGTTCATGGAAGGATAGCCAGGAGGAAACCACTGCTCTCTAAAAAGAACATTGCTGCCCGTCTGAAGTTCGCCAAAGAGCACATAGATGATCCTTCTGGAACAATGTTCTCTGGACAGACGAGTCAAAGGTAGAACTTTTTGGCTTTGCTGCCTCAGGACTTAAACGGCTTGCCATCATTGACACAACCATGAATTCTGCATTGTATCAGAAGATTCTAGAGGAGAATGTCAGACCATCTGTCCGTGAGCTGAAACTGAACCGAAAGTGGGTCATGCAGCAAGACAATGATCCTGAACATAAAAGCAGATCTTCAAAAGAATGGCTGCAGTAGAAGAAATTCCGCGTTTTAGAATGGCCTAGTCAAAGGCCAAACCAAAACCCCATCGAAATGTTGTGGCAGGACCCGAAGTGAGCTGTCCATGCAAGAAAGCCCTCAAATGTCACAGAGTTGAAGCAGATCTGTAAGGAGGAATGTGCCAAAATTTCTCAAAACCGATGTGAGAGACTTAACAAGTTACACGAAAAGCTTAGTTGAAGTCATTGCTGCTCAAGGGGGTGCCACCAGTTACTGAATCTAAAGGGTCACATATTTTTTCACACATGGATATTGAATGTTGAATCATTTGTGGAGAGATAAATGTTGAAAAAGTATCATGTTTTTGTGTCATTTGTTTAATCAGATTTGTTTAGCTATTATTATGACTTGGATTAAGATCTAATAACATTTTAGATTTGAAATATGGAAATATTTGAAAACCCTAAGGGGTTCACAAACTTTTTATTCGACACACTATATATATATATATATATATATATATATATATATATATATATATATATATATATATAATATAATAATATTGAGGGCGTCTAGTTTTCTGTGTTTTAGTCATCTTTAACTACTTTCCTTTTAAAATGACTCTGAGCACTGTTTAATGTGTTTTGGTTTCTGAATTAAAACTGAGAAATGTGTTAATTGTGAGATTAATTTATAAAAGAGAGGCAAAAACACAGAAAACCAGAAGCCTTAATGTAAGGTGTGTGTGACTCGACATGGAGGACAAGGAAAAGGTCTCGGAGAAAATTAGAGGTAGTCAGTTTTCATTAATTTATTTATTTATTTATTTATAAAGAAAAAATACCCTTCTAATTGAATGTACATAAAAAAGCAGCACAGATCTAAAGGCCAATCTATTAATCTTCCTGTTGAACACTGCCTCCCCTGATCTTCCGCTGTGCGCATGTCTTCAAAGTTCTGCAGTGCAAAATGTCGCGATCATACTGAGGCACTATTGGTTATGACACCCGTCCTGAGTAAATCCATGCCTAGACATACAGTAAACCTAGATATTAACTCCTTTTAGGTACCCCTTATTAAACATGTTTGGACTATTTGTTTTCCTCATTCAGTATAATAGGAATAGCTTAACAATAAGAAGGTTCATAATATTGGAAAAACTGAAATGAAAGCTGTTCCCATTTTGTTAGAAATTCATTTAACATTTAAGACATGAGAGTCTGAGAGAGAGGTTTGTCATTCAAGATAATCCTGTAAGCCCAGGCAGCATTTCTGTAAATGAATATTTGAAAGGGAAAATTATTTTCTAAGCACTGCCATCTCAAGCCTTATAATAATAATAATAATAATAATAATAATAATAAATAATAATAATAATAATAATAATAATAATAATAATAATGTAGCATGCACCTCTGCCTGTGTGTGGATTTCCTCGCCCTGTGTGATGCACCTGTCTGCGGGAACTGAGTTTGCTACAATAATAATAATAATAATACAACACAATATCTGCTAATGTAACACACACTAGGTGTAAATCTTCAACACATAAGTCATTTAAAATTGATAAAATAAAGTTTGCTGTTTATGTAACAGTATAACCTGCTGCTAGAGAAATGTTATAGGTGCAATTTCTTTATTTACATAAAAACAGTCATCCGACAATGTGATGTACTACTGTACATAGTGGTTGTATCTACTGATTTTACTTCAGCGAAAACAAAAGGTTTAAATGATTAGTCTCACAGTATCTTAAAGGTATTTGACTGAGGAACTGGAAAACCAACAGCCACACTGATCTGGCAATGTGACTGTTCAGCAGTAAATACAGATCTTAATATTATTATGTTTCCATTAGAATGATAAATAGCCACATTCCCAGAAAAGTTTCTTTATGTACAAAATATGCACATAGCATTTAACATTGGTTTTGTGAAAATAAACAGGAATCCTGAAAAAGATACATCTTGTTTTCCAAAGCAAACGAAGCAGTGCACACAGGCTAAATACTAATACAAAGGTCACCAGCTTTCACCTTTCATGTCCTTCCCTCCCCTCCCCCACAACACAAGAAGAAGAAGAAGAAGAAGAAGAAGAAGAAGAAGAAGAAGAAGAAGAAGAAGAAGAAAGCCTAAGTTTTCTTTATATTGTGGACTTGTGGTTATAAAATTATATTTAAAAATAATAAATTGCCATATTTAGCAACTTTTAACTAAATAAAACAAGTCCAATTTCAATTAAACGTTCAAGTTAAAAAAAAGTTAAACAGTACTGTAATGAAAGGTAGGACAAGCAGTACGTGCATGAAGGCTAATAAAAGGCAGGATAAACTAGTATTAAAACATTGAGAATCAGACTGGTTGACAGTGTTGTTTTTGGTTGCCAGGAAACGCGAATTAAAGTCAAGATTCAGAGCTAATTAAATAGTGCTATTAGGTGTGTATATTGACAGAACATTTTAAAATGAAGTTTGTTTGAAGCACACAGATGTGGAACCATACCTTGCCCCTTTGTTGGAAGAGTCTCATGCCCTTTCTGGAACACTGAATAGAGGAATTGTCTTCTTAGTAATACCCACCCTCATTGGAAAAGAAAAAAGGCCTTGCAGAAAGAAATAGAGCTATGATATCCTGTATGACTGCTGTCATGTTACAGAGCCCTGTCCAACTGTCAGATCTCAGTCAGGGCACTCATGGAAGAGTTGACCAACATACATGTAGGTGATACTGTCCTAGAACACTGATCCTGTCCTAAACAATACAATGCAAGAAAACAGTTGTGTTGTTATTACTAAAGTCATCTTATGTTTTCATAGTATATGTGGCAGAGCAAAGCTCTGCCCTTTTTAAATTGGCAGGGATGGGGTTAATTTCCCCTACCTGCCTGAATTTATTATGTTCAGGTGGCTGGGGTTGATTAGTTGATTAGGTTAATTAACGATCAATCTGCGCCCAGCCACCTGACATAAAAGGAGACCTCTGCTTCTCATTTGGGAGGAGGGAGCTGAGGAAGCAGGTTGGTGTTTTGTTGGTTGTGATTTCTCAATTTTCTAAATCCAGTGAAGGCATTGCCCAGCCTGGAAACCTTTATTTTGTACATTTTGCTTTTTGTCTCTGTTTTTGTGTTTCAATCCCTTTGTTTTGGCCCTTGTGCCTTTTTATTTTTGTATCTATAATAAAAGTATATATTTTTTTTGAACTGCAGTCTGTCTCTGGGCCTCTATCCACTTGCCAGCCTGACACAGTATACAATTAAAATTTGGCACATGTTAGGTTAAATTACAATTTGATCCTAGTGAATAGACACACAATATTACTTTTTATAAAAACAAGATCTTTTAAAAGTCTTCTCTTATTTAAGCTTTAACTGCAGTCCTTTTGAGTTTAATCTGTCTATTTTTAATGGGCATTAATGAGTAGCCAGCATGCAAGCTTTTGGGTTTGTGGTAAGATAACATCTGCTTTGTATGAGTCATCATCATTTGCAGTGTGCACTGTACTTTCTTTTTTTGTCTTTATTATTTCTATAGCTTTCTAGAGTTATTTATAAATGTGTTCTTATTTACCTGGTCACCTTGTTTGCAAGATCATAACACAAGATTGACAAATGAATGCACAGTTTTGTGACAGTGGTTCTGCTTGCCCACATTGTGTAAAGGGTTTGTGAACTACTAGATATGCAAATCTCCTGTATTGCACAGATAAAACCTCTTAGGTCACCTTAGTAATACAACATTACTGAAGAAGAGAATCGTAAAAATGGATCAAGATTTGTATGTATTTGGAGGCTTCATGAGTGCATTAAGCATTACGTTTAGCCTCTAGCGAGGACGAATGTCCTTCATAGGCGGCCGAAGCCGGTGAGTCCCTTTCAAAATTGCCCTGCCAGGAAGTGAGCTCCTGGGGAGATGAGTCAATTTTGACATGGCAAGCTGAAATAGCTACCAGATAGACCTTTAACATGGATGGGGCATTTCCCCATCAAAAAGGTCCTGCACAAATTTCAGTATAACTGTCATGGGACAAGTTATGGGGTCGAACCTACGAAGCAGACAACATGTCTGAAAAACAAAGCACTTGTATCCTTACTGGGAACGTGTGGCTGGTGCTCTGGCATTCTGCAGGGTGTCAATGACCCTATTAGAAAGCGCCAGATGGCTCAAATGCAGCCGTTCAGGGGCCAGACCCTGAGCTCCAGGCTCTTTGGGAAGGGATGCCATAAGGTTCCCCCTGTCTAACTGAGCAGTTTGCGGTGCTTGGGCAGTCTCCACAGCTCTCCGACCGGTGATAAGGTCCATGTTGGCTTCTGCCTGTGCTGGAGACTGGACAAAAAGGAGCCAGTCTTCCAGATAATTAAGCACTCGAATGCCTTTGAGTGTCAAAGGGGCCAGGATAGCTTCCATGCACTTCAAGAAGGCATGGGGAGCTAGGGAGAGGCCAAATGGCTAGACACAGAATTGGAGGGGATCTATCGTGTGGATAGTTTTTGCAGCTGATACCTCCTGAGACACCACAACGGCATCCTGTGGTCCATGACTGATGTTGTCGTCGCGCCCCGAAATGGAGGGGGACCGTGCTTGAACTGCAGTGAGTACGGTCTGGGACGGCACCGGGTAGCCTCAGTTCCGGTTCAGTAACCATATAGTACCTAGTCTGGACGGAGCAGGTTGGTGACCTTTGTACCAGTATGGTATGGCTCCACCGGTTTGCAGTCAACCACTCAATCAGTACCACACACAAGACTAAATTATATTAAATGACTTGTATTTTTAGCCAAAGCCAAAACAATAAATAAATAAATCCAGCCAGAGCTATTGCAGCCTGAGTGGAGAGCACAAAGTCAGCCGACTTAGGTTGCCGGATTCTTGGAGCACAATTTCGCAGTGGGGCGTAACAAGCAACAGACTGTAATGCAGAATTACAGCGATTATTTTAACATCACATAACATTTGTTTAAAAACACAATAAATGCAAAATATATAGCAGATAAAAGTAACAATTACTTATTTGAACAAGGCTCTCCATCAGGTCAGTCTGGAAAGGAAAAATGGCGCTGGGATCTGTGAGCTCAGTACTTTTATGCCCACAGGAGTAGGCCGTCACAGGCTCTGTGAGCAGCTTTGATATATGTTATTCAGGTTTCGGGTCTCTACAAGGTAAATACCCATACAGTAATGGTTACATTTCATACTTGAAAGGGAACTGCTAATTTGATTGTAATGATACTGCATATGGGCATTTGATGCAATGTTTTATTTGTCATGGTACTGACTCCTGATACTTTTTTTTCCCTATAATTTATATCGGTCAGCTATTTTTCAAACATTTAATTGCGTTTTCATGATTTGTTAGGTTGTTTTTAGCAAGCTAGTTGGCCTGTCATCTGCTTCTACACCCTTATTTATTGTTAATTGTTTCCACACAATATGTGAGAAACTATGTAAGCATCTCATAAATCTAAAAGCTATGTGTAAATGTGCCATGAACCATGCAGCACAGCAGAGCGATAACATAGTTTTTAACTTCTTAAATGAGAGGGGAAGTCTATTACCACTGTTATATTTGTAAATTAGTAAAAAGGGAGGTATGAGTATTTAAACTATAAATAAATAGTGTAGTACTGTGTACAGAGATAATTAGGGTTAATCCTATTCAAATTTGGTAGATATCAATGAGAAAAATTACAGTTTGTTGAAATGTGCCATCTCTCCAAAAGGTTAGGATAACATTCCAGCAAGTAAAATATGAAATGTCCCATTTTGCACTGTGAAGGGGCTTTCTTGCAAGCCCTTCATTTTCCTCATGGAACATCTCCGCACAACAGATTCCAAGTAGAGCAGTCCTTGTCTTTTAAGCTACCAAGAGTTTAGAATCTTCAGTATCTCTTAATTTCAAGCACTCAAGCGCACTGCTTTTTGATTTTGAGACTGTTACTTGTGAACCATCAGTAATTGAACATACAATCCCTTATAAAATTTGAACAATAATAGCATAGCAAAGTGTAATAAAGCATTACAAAGCATAGGGAAGCACTGTAAAGCCCAAATTTACCATGGTACCTTTTTAAAATTAGCAAATTTAACATGGTACACTTTTATAACATATACAAGTTTCTACCATCTGTCAGCCAGCCCTGTCAGACATGCCCACCTTAACAGGGAGGTGCAGCTTTTGTGTGCATGTATAACAGCATACAAATGAACCACACATGGGAGGGACACCCCATTAACACAACAGTGTGTGCTTCAGGTGTTTCCTATGTTTTGTTCAACCCCTTATAAAGCATAAAAAGAATACTGGACTTAAAGGTTAATGAGCAGAAACATAATATATGCAGCCACCTAAGTAGGGTGAATCATAGATGAATCATTTCCTGCTTTATAAGCTCAGTGTGAAAGTATCAGCCAGGAACCTACAGTGCTGTCACCAGGCACATTAATGTGGGTTGCAAAGTAAACAATATTGCACTTTAAATCTAATCTGTCATTCACAGAGACTTTTTAGCAGCAGGGTACACGTTTTCATTTTCTGGCAAACTTGTTATCAGTTGCATTTGGAGATGGGGTAGGGCAGGGTTTCATAGCTGCCAAAGATTAGCTAAGCTTAAACAAACTTTTATGGTTGAGTGCAAAGAAGCTGCTGAGTTTGGCACGAGTTGCATATCTGAAGTACATAGCGTTTTATATACCAAGATTTATAGCACCTTCTCAAGGGCAAAAGTTGTACAGTATACAGTAAACTCTCTCCTTTAGCGTTACTGTAAACACCAACTCTGTGATGGACGGATCTGAAGCCAAGATGATTTCATGCAGCTTTTCAACTGTTAACAATGTTACAAATGTCATGTGTGTAAATGATTTGCAAGGACATCACAATCTCTGTATATCCAATGTGCAGATGGAAAAAATGCAGTGTGTTTTTAGATGAACTGTCTTTCTTTGCAGGATACTGTACCTTTTAAGCAGAAAAATAATGTTTCACCCGGAAGCAAACAGCTTAACAGATGCAGTCCGCCACAGTTTATTACTGTTATATAAAATACAGGCTCCATGCAGGTTCCTGGGAGTATCCGTCCAAAGATGCATTATTGTAAGGGCTTAACCACCAGTTACTAAGCCAAGATAATATTGATTAATACTGATAAATGTAATTACAAGACCATTAAAATAAATTAATCATGGTAAAAACAGATGATAACATACCAAATGAATAACATTTAATACATTTGACTGTCAGACTGCATTAAAGCCTGAAGGTTGTTTGTCACAGTTGCCTTTAAAAGGCCCCATAGCATTCGGTTTCCTAGCAACGCATAACCCAGATGAGGGAAGACACAAAGACACAGGTAGGATCCTGGAGAACAAAGACAAGGGGATGTTAAAACAAACATGTTTTATACAAGAACTGCATATATTACTTCTTCAGTAACCCATTCTCCATAGTTTAATCATGGATTTCAACTCTATTTACATTATCTCTGTCACTCTGGTGAAGTGCTTGCTTGCTAGACTGCTGCTTTCAAATAGGCATTTTAGCTTTCAACAAAATATTCATAACGTGCAATCTGCAAATGAAGAAGTTTTTTTTTAATTACAATTTATTAGCTTGTCTAGGGCCTGTGTATTTAAGTTGGTTTACCTTTCTGAGCATTTCCAGTGATATTTTCCTTTGGTATCCATATGTCACAAATGTAAAATTAAGAAAGAATGCTGCCAGTTTTCTGGGGGGGTTAAGGTATTGTACAATTGCCTATCTGGCCGCCGGTGTAAGGAATGCCAGCCTGGTGCAGGTGCTCTGTCTCTGGATACTTTACATCCTCTGGGAGGACATCAATGGCTCCATTCCATTTCCCTGTGTTGCTGCTGGCACTCGTGGGGTCAGTGTCTTTCTCCTGCTTCATGTCCAGCAGCCAAGCTACAACAGATCAACATGCCTGCAACAACATCAAAGAGTTCCGTGGCATTCCTGACAAAGTTGTCAATGCTGGGAAGATGTTTTACTTTCCTATTCCACCGCTTGCCTTCAGTGGACCTGTCAAAGAGTATAAGGTAGGCAGCTGGCTTTTTCTATTTCGTTTGTTTGCTGACAGTTTTTGGTTATCTAAAGAATTACAGTGTGGACAGATGGGAGCTATAGAAAATCTTTGAAATGCAGAGAGAATTAGTCAGACCCCCCCCACCTCTAAAATTACAATAACTCTATTTTTTGTTATTTTTATTAAACCTAATTCTCAGCTTTCTATACAAATTGAGGGTTAAAAATATAAAGGGTCCCAAGCAGCTCACCTAGTAAAAGCACTACCATTCAGTGCAGGGCGAGTCCTGCGAGCGGGGCTTCGTGATCCCACATTGAGCATGATAATGGCTGTTGTGCTTCAGTGGGTTAGGGTCTAAAACCAGCTGGATATAATTCATCTATTCATCCTTCAGTGACCCCTGCTGGTCAGGCAACCAATAAGGTCCGGCAGAGACTAGCCAGGCTGAGCCTCGCCTCCAATGTTCAATAACCTGGCATCATTCCCTGCTTAAGATGGATGGACACGATTGGCTTGACAGTGGTAACTGAGGTCATCCATTGATCCCTAATCAGTAATTGGGTTGCAGTATAGAGGAGACATTCAAACTGGTCATTTCAAATTGGGTAGAAAAAGGTGGATAAAATGGATTAAAAAATGAATAAATAACTTGCTTTTCAGGGCTCACAAAATCTTTAAAAATTCATTGATATGTTAAAGTAATGCATTTATTTTTTAGCCACCTCTGTTTTTTTCATTGAATCAACATGAAATCTGTTAACTGTGTAAAGATTGCAGATGTTTAGCCACTTAATGCAATCATTTTCAGTTTTCCTACTCCTCATTGTCACGGCACTGTACTGCAGTACAACTGCATTAGTACTGCCGTTTATTTTTGTAAGGGAATAGTTGTGTCAGTCTCAACAACATTACTGGGGAGTTGGTTCCAGACTCCCACAATTCTTGTGTAAAAAAGTGTCTCCTATTTTCTGTTCTGAATGCCCCTTTGTCTAATCTCCATTTGCGACCCTTGGTCATTATTTCCTTTTTCAGTTCTAAAAAGTCCTTTTAAACCAGGAATAATTCCGGTCGCTCTTCTTTGCACTCTTTCTAGACCAGCAGTATCCTTTTTGTAACGGGATGACCAGAACTGTAAAGGGTTATGTAAGTTGAAATGGCTAATAAAGTGACCAGGCAGTGCATATCCTAATGCTTTACTGTATTTACACTTTTCTTTTTTTTAAGAGTAAAGGTATCTACACACCAGACACAATGTGACAAGCGAATGTGTCGTATGACACACCGCACCGCAACAACAAAGAAAAAAAACTTTTCTTTTCTTTTCCCATGCCAAGAGGACTTTGCAGCCCTTCCTCTAACATATTTGTTTTTGTTTGGTTTGATTTTTGTTCGCCACAAATCTCATACTGTGTCTACTGCTCTCTGTACTCCTAACTCACCTCACCACCTTTGGACTGTAAGTGAGGCCGCTAAATAACCCGAAGCACAGGCGGCGCTCATTGCGTCCCTCGTTATCACGATTGCAGCTCATTATTTGGGCCTGTTGAGTAATTTGCATTGCTCTTAAGCTTAATAGGCCACAGTGCAAAATAATTGCCTGGCCGCTAGGCCATTTGGATTTTGCGGTTACAATTGTTTGCGCTACGCCTATCCTTACATCAGCCCCAATGTGTTTTAAAGTTTTATGATTTCCAATAAAACTTAATTTGGAATCAATGTATTGTCATTATACATGGTTTATTTCTTTAAATATTTATTTTAATTCACTGTTTAAATCTTTGTGTCATTACTGTAACTGTAATGTCATTACTGTAACAAGCTGTCATTACTGTAACTAAAGTTATTACCATAACAATAGTTATTTTAGTGAATATAACTGCAGCAGCATTGGCAGAAGTGAAAGTTATATTAGCAATGGGTCAAGGGGCTCATATTTTTAAAAATAAAATTGTTCAGCACAAAACCTGATTAAGTGCCAAAACTAAGTTTAACTTTAATTGTATTAGTCAATAAATACAAAAATCAAAGTGTGTCTTTTAAAAAATGAAATCGATATTTCACTAATGAGCAATGCTATAATGCCTAATCGATTGTATGTAGATTTCTCTATATACAACAGTTTTTAGTTGTGTTACTGTACTGACAGATTTATGTGCTAAAACATTTTTGAACAAAAATATTTTTTAAAAATACATTAATTTCAGCTCGGCTGAGTTATGCAGGTAAGATTTTTTATTATTTAATTTTGGTTGTTTCACATTCAAAAAAAAAAAAAAAAAAAAAAAAAAAAAAAAAATTAAATTAAATTAAAATATCACATCAATTTCTCAATTTTTTGGAACCCCAATGTGTCCCCTCACGGTAGAATAATCCAGATACAACAGCAATGCGCACTGTGAGCGTATTGATGTTGCAAGCGTCAGTACCTGTAAATACTGGTATTTCATAAGCAGAATAAATTGGTTTCTACTCATTACTTTAGCAAACATTGGTGTATGTATGATATGCATTTCGTTTTAACCAGTACCATTCCTGGCAAGGTTTTCTCAACACAGCCTGTAGCCTGTAAAAAAAAAAACAATCTGCATTGTGGACATGTGATGTGGCGATAATGCCGTGTCTATTTCAATGAGAAGCTCATTTATTAGGCAATGCTGCCATCTACCATCAAAAAAACGAACTACAATATTTTACAGATTATATTATGTCATTGGGATTCCTGTCGAACGAGAAAATACGGTGTGCCAAGACGTTCTGGCGTGCATGCCAAATTGACATGATAGCGCTCCACGTGGAGATGACGGGTGTGGCAGATGGATGGTTTACCATAGAAACTTATTTTCTGTATTTTTCAACAGGTCTCTCTAGCTGGTGACACAGCATATTTGCCAAAATGGTTGGACTACAACCAGAAAACAAATACCCTTCAGGGACTGCCTGTGAGTGAAGATGCTGGTGAATACACCCTGAGTGTAGCTGCTGTGGGGAGCTGCCTGCAAGATTCGCATCTTCTGAAAATACATTTCTATCTACATATTCTCAACGACACTCAGAATGTCAAAGGCCTAAAATCATCAAAGCAGAATGTGTAAGAACTTTTTTTTACCTCAGGCCTTTAATACATTTTATTTAAAAACACTCCCCATGTTCAAGATATTTACCAAAGCACAATATTTAACCATGTAAATTTATTTTATTTACACATTAGAATGTATATAAATATACACAGACAAAAGCAATAGCTATGGCAGCAGATATAAAGTACAAATTAGCTAAATGAGTACCTAAGAAATAAGTTTAAAAAAATGATTATTTTTTCTCACAGCATCAACAATCAGGGTTGTCCAGAAGATAAAAGCGTCACTTATGCTGATATTGTCCTCCAGACAAATGTTGTTTCTCTGAATGCTCCCCAGCGCTTGAGCCTTGTTTCAGCTATGGCAGACTACCTCCATGTGGATCCCTTCTCCATCACACTACAGTCTTTAAAGGTTGCTTCACAGCTTCAGCTTGAGAATAGCACCCTTTTGGCGGAAGACACTGGTAACAAGAGCTTCATTCCTGGGCACGGGGTGGAAATCTATTGGCCAGTAGGCTGTGAACCTTTTGGAATGCTTCCTGAGATGGTTCATATTCTAAAGTACAGCAGGGAGTCTGGCCACCTTTCCCACATGTTGGGATTTCGAATGATAGGCTGGCGTATTTTCAGGAGGGGAGAGGAAGGAACCCAACATAAACAAAGGAGGCGTCGGCAATTGAATGCCACTCCAACTCCGGCCATGACCCTTGTTATGCCAACCTATTTTTCAACATTCATTTCAAAGACACCTATTTACTCTCACACAGTAACAAAGAGAATTTATGTTGAAAGTAGTTTACCAGGGTCTTTAATTACAAGCAGAACTTTAACAGCAATACCACTGGAAACTATTAAACGCATGACATCAGAAACAATGACAGCATTGGATAGAGAGCAATACTCTATAGCATTGTCCTGGCTTTCAGAAACATACAGTTTTCATACATCCTCTTTCATCTATCCAAGCTTTCCATTACGTGAACAAACTTTTGTTAGCTATTTAGTTTCCCAGAACTTTGTAACTTCACGACTTATCCGCACCTACCAACCAGTGCACTCTTCTGAAATGTCAAGGTTCATAATGCCTAGTCAGACGCCAAAGTTCTCTCATCAGCTTTTATCAGAAATGAGGTCACTGACATACATTTTTCCTACAGTATTCATTACCACACAGGCAATAAATATTCAAAGCAGTGTTTCAGATGATTCCAAAGATGACGTTGCCAGTATGTTTAAAGAACATTCTGTTCCAGCTAAGCCAATGAGCCCAACAGGGTCTTTGCTTCTCAGTAAAACGTTAGTAACATTACAGCCAAGCCTGCAGTCCTATGTTTTTCGGTTGAGTTCCTCTGATTATTTATACAGTGTTTTACTTACAGTGACAAAGAGTTCACTCTATACTACAAGCATGTACACTCTGTCCCTCGCACTTACTGTTCAGAATGTCTCAGGGAGTATTGGTAGGACTGCAGTCCTTCAGAGGAATGCTACAGAAGTGCCATTTACACCACTGCTGTCACAGCAAGAAGCAGAAACTGATGGTAAGGACATTTCATCTTTTATAAACCCGGATATATTTACTCCACATTTGTTTTTTAAAATAATAATATAATAATTATTATATATATATATATTATATGATATATTATATATAGACTATATTATTATATAATATATATATATATTTTAAAAAAATTAACATTGTTCGATAAGACCATAATCAGTACTGTAGTCGGTGTATTCATGAAAATTTTAATGACTGTATTTACCTCTTTCAAGAAGTTCTGTCGGGTCTTTGTCTGACAGACTGTTCTGACTTATTTACGCTTTTAATCATTTAAATGCTTTTGTGTAAAAAAAAAAAAAAAAAAAAAAAAAAAAATTTTCCCCCGAATTTCATTATACTTCTTTTCAAACATATATATGTATATATGCAATGCTATTTTTTGATGTACACAAAAGGTTTCAATGATTAAAAAGTATTAATTTTAGCTGTGCAGAAAGTAAATAGTGCAGCAAAGCTATTATCTATATATACTGTACAGTTAACTATACTAGTAACTAGCAAGCTCCTATAGATAGACAGACACATAGACAAGGTTTTGTGTCTCACAATAATAATTTGTTTCATCCTTTTATATCAACTAGGTTTCATGAGAGACCTGTCCAGCCATCTGAGCATATTGAAGGATGACCAGGAGACGACTGCAAGCACCCACTTTGACACCTCAATGTTTCCCTTCACTTCATTCGCATTTGCTACAACATCCACGTCAGCAGCTTCTATCACTGCTTCTGAGCCACACAGTAGTCTGCAAATCTCTTATATTAGTGCGCTCTTCCCTCAGACTGTTCAAATATTTAGCACAGTAAACATGGCAGTGGTTTCCACAGAGCTGCTGTTGGATGACATTTCTGGAAGCATGACATACTCCACCACTTTTGCCAGTCTTATCCCAGCCATTTCTTTTTCACAATTTAAAAGCTCTGCGACTAAAAGCTCTTCACTTTCATCAGAAGAGGTCAGCAAAGTTTTAATTTTTAAAACTGCTACAGAAACAGATTTGTACTATATTGCTTCCACCACTGCATTATCCCCACACAGATTCTCCTCTCCAATTTTATTAGCTACCCAGTATCTTTCTTTACCGGCCATAAGTTTCAGTGGGATTCTGTCCTCTGAACCGGCAGTCTCTTTAACAGCTCTGAATAAAATAGTGCCACCTTCTGGCAAATCAGAAACACCTGCCTTCAAGCCAGATACAATCCAAACTGTCCCATTTATAGACTTTGTCCTGCCAGTCTCTCAGACACTCACCATTCCACCAGTCAAAGAAGATTTGTTCCAATCTAGTCATTCAACATTCAAACCACTCCCACAGCTATCTTCATTGCTCTCTCTTGATGTGTTTCCAACAATACTGTTTTCCCAGCATCCTTTATTTTCCAAAAGCCAGGATGAACCACAGCCTTCTTACACTCAGATGCCTTTAAACACTTTATCTCAACAGATACAGGATCCATTGTATTCCACTGTAGAAGAAACATACCAACTAACCATGCTGGGTTCCATCAATCCAACCCGTTCTTTTGAGGGGGAACTTGGACACACCTCATTGTCTATTCCTTCTGTACCACAGAAGTATAGTTTGGAACCATCATATCCTGTGTCTAACATTTCTCTATTACCATTTAAAGATCCATTAATCCCTAGTGTTTTGGCCCCACTGCCTATGGAGTCATCATTGAATATTTTAATGCTATCAGAGTATTTAACATCATTCATCCCCTTTGTCTCTCCTGGTACATCACCATTAATATCTCCAGATAAGAAAATGACCAGGCTGGATGATGAAAACTCCCTTATTCAACAGTCTAGCCCTACAAAGCCTACTATCTCTAAGGGGCCTGCTCCAACACTGACATATAAAGTAGCTATCCACATTTCTACTCCCTTGCCTGCAGAACATTTCACTGCAATTACTACTGATGCTCTCCTCACATCATATCACTTTACACCAGAAGTCTCTTCAACAGCAGAAACCCACGGCTTTTCTACCAGTACAGTGCCTTTCCTTCATCCCTCACCCTCCGTTAGAGAGCAGTTCTCTTCTTCCATGTTATATTTTACAGCTCCACATATTCAACAACCAGCTAGCACATGTCATTTCACATCTACAGCTTTATTATATATCACCCCAGGCAATACATTCCCTCTCACCCCCTATACAACAGTCTCTCTTCTGGAAACTGAGTATGATGTAGTTTCTCCCACTTGCACAGTTTTCTTTGCCACCTCAAGCAATAAAATGCCTGCCACGTTTTACTTCCCATATATGACTTTGTCTAGATCTTTACAACAGTTATTAGAACCTAGTAAACCTGCCTCCTATATGTTCACCAGTTATTTTTCCTTTTTGACACTCTGGACAACTAAAATGAACACTACAAGCCATGTGTATCCAATCTCATCAACAACAGCACATCTGGGAAAAGACAGCAGAAGTTTCAGCACATCACTGGAATTTTGGTCTACAGCTGGAAGGCCCTCTCTACAAGCAAGCAAAACAGGTAGAATAATAATATCCCATTCTTTTCACTCCATAACAAAAAAAAACCCCAAAAAATCAAACAAACACAAAGTATAAAAGTCAAGCACCAAAGAAATATCAATGCAGCAAATGTTGAAAATTAGATCTGGTTTAGATGTTTTCACCATTGTCTAGGGCACTTTTTCACCCTAGAAACAAACACAAAAAAATGAATATGTATTTCTGTAGAACTGCCTAGTGTGCAATATACTATGTCTGTAAAATGTATTGTCTCTAATATGAGGGATGTAGCTATTAATGTTAAGACATCAAGATAACCCTGCTGTAAATAGTATGTTTAATACTTCGGAATTTTTATTTATTTACTTTGAATTACTTAGTTGTAGCATTTTATAATGGTAGAAATATATATATTTGTTTAAAAGATTATTTATCATTTCAGCTATTGAAAACACCTCTCCAACTGTTGTCCACTCCATCGATGTCCTTTTTGCCACCATTGGTTTCCCATTTCAATACACCATACCACCCAACACATTTTCAGACAGAGAAGATGGGAGCACCACAAACCTAACTTTAGCAATGGGTGCAGCAGACGGCTCTCCCTCCGGCCCAGAGTCCTGGGTAAGACTGGACCAAACTCAACACATTATACAAGGGTACCCTCTGGAGACAGACCTTCAGTACTCGCCTCAGAAGTTTATACTCACTGCTGTGGATTCAGGTGGATATTCTATTCAGCAAACATTTACGATTGAACTCAGGTTTGCAAACACTGATCCGTGTCACCTGTACACTGTTAGGACTAAAAATAGCTACAATTCCTTCATCAAAGACAGACGGAGGATTGAACTATTTGTGGATAAAATGGCTGAATATTTCAATAGCACGAGCAGTAAACACATCTCTGTCTCCACCCTCAGGCCTGGTTCAACAGTTGTATCATGGTACAATACCACCTTGTGCTTAGCAACTAAGAAAGCACAGCATCAGTGTCAAAAGAACAAAATCCTGGCAGTCCTAGTTGAAATGAAGATGCCTGATGGCAATGTGAATCCAGGGTTTATTGAAGCCATGCTCCCAGAATTCAGGATCACAACGGTGGACAATGTTACTTATGGAGGAGTTTGCATTTTGGATTCTGATCTGGCCCCCACAGCTACTACAACCGCTAGCTTTTTTAAATCTGACAAATATTACTGGACAGTCACTACCTTGATTACTTTGCTTATTATTCTGTGTTTATTCCTGGTAGTGGTTCTTGCAGTTACAATTTATCGCTCTTGCGGAAAATATGAAAAGATTCTTCCTTCAGAGTCACTTTTGTTCCAGAATGACAGAGCAGCTGGTCACCTAGAGTTAGACTCCTTAAAGCCAAGAAAGCCACCATTGTTTCAGCAGGATGTTCCTCCACCATCACCACCACCACCTCAACTATGGGTAACTCTGTGTCAGCCTCAGAGAATGCCTTTAACTCATAATAACATTATTCCCAACATGCTCTACCAAAGAGACAACTTGCCCACTCACTCTCCTCCAAAGTACCAACTGCCACCTCCCTATGAGCTCAGTTCCAGTATTGTTAAAGCACAGACACAAAGGCCTTATAATAAAATCTAATCCACAGCATTATTATTGGAAGTAGTGACTTTCAGAGAGAATTATTATTCTGATACCACATGCCAGGTTTGTATCTATTGAATAAAACTAAATATAAGACTACAAATAAATAAATACAAAATGTAAATGGAGATGAAATGTATGTAACATAGCACCCTTACTGGTAGAGGTGAAATGTATTGTTATGACTATATTATTATACATGGATATTTGTAGTGCATCAAATGGGTCATGGAAAAGAGGCATATGATCATGTCTTGTATACAGTGATAAGCATTAAATCGTATCTTGTATTATTACACTTCTAGTAGGACGTTGACTACAAACTCAATATAATGTGATTAAATAAAACAGAACAAATGCATCAACTACATTACTTTAGTTTATTTTGTCACAAACTCTGAAAGCATCTTTATAAAACATTTTTTTTTTGTAAAAAGAATCTCTAGTTGTCACTTTCCACAGGTAGATGACGTGGTGTGTACTTGTAAACATTACAAAAGATGGAAGATGGGATAATTCAGTCAACCACAGCCAATTGGTTGTTAATTCATACTAAAATCAAAAAAATCATTCTGTACAAATTATTCTGGGCTAATTCAAGAAACACATGGTCGTAAAAATCCTCTCTTTCTCAGTTATCTTCATTATCTGCTAGCCTTTCCATTTTCATGAGTATCCTTCCTACAATCAAAAGAAGATTGAATGACATGAAAACATTGTCAGAACAGGTCAAATCACCCTTTTTATTAAAAACAAGCTCTAGGGTAGAAACAATTAATTTACATTTCTTGTAACATTAACCAGTTAAAAAAATGTAGAAACAAATTGAAGAACTGTTCCATTCCAATTTAACCTGGACTTACAATGTAATTATTTTATCAATTCTTTATTTTACAGAATGGGCTGTGAAAAGTTATGGAACACTGCTGCAAAAACATACAAATATGAATGAGTAATTCATGTAATGCTCAAAGATACAAACCCATTTTCTTCTTTGAGGTGTTGGTATAATTCAGCTTTGTTGTTTACAGAGTTTAAACGTCCAACAAACTCTTGATGTTTTCTGGAATTGGTTGTATTTATCCTGCTGGTCCACATAGCAAGTAATGACACAGGACCTAAAGGCAAATGATGTAGATTTACTCAATGACAAAACAGTATTTTCTGAAGAATTTAAAAAAAAAAAAATCTGGATTGAAGTGATTGTATTTACAAAAAAAGAATAAAAATCCATAAATCTTACCTTCCACCTGCATTTGTTATACACTGTAACAAACATGTTCCAGTAAACAAGCTATCTGGAACCTCAATAGGCTTGCAAACCATGCTTTCTGACAGTGGTGTACTTTCTTGTTAATTTTGTATTAGTTAGGAACACTGTATTGCCTCCATCCCTTTAACGTTTTTCCTGTCATTACCAACCAGCTGCTTCCTGACATCCTTACACCCAGCAGACATGGCTGAGATGAAATGGCTGAGGAAGTGTAATACTCTTTGACAGGCATGGAAACTTTCTTTAACCTAATGTAGTACCAGGTATTGTGTCTAAAATGAAAATACACATTTGCATTTTCTAGACCATGTACTTCTTTGTACTGTATGTTTAGGAACTATGCAGCTAACAGAAATTCTAAATGTGTAAGATTGATGGAGTTTATTCTTGCAGTATATATTATATTCAGTAATAGCACAGGCAATTACTGTATTAGAAGAATATGTTGATTATTTCTGCACAAATATGAATACTTTTATTACACTCACGTTGCATCTGAGACAGGGCTTTCGCAATAAAAGCTGTGGGCTGTACCTTTTGCTTTTTCCACTGGTGGCGTTTCCTCTATTGCCAGGCGGGGTTTTTTGTTTAATGGTTCAGGGGAGTCAGGAGAATCTTTAATGATTTCAGCTTCAGCCAGCTCCTCTTTCTCACGCTCCAGCAAGCCTTTTAACCTAGAAATAAGGCAACATCTATCTCAATGCCTGTTTAATTCCTACAGAATGCAATAAAACCAGACATTACAGAATCTGAAACACATTCCATACATATTTCTGACAGGTACTTTGAATAACTTCTGCCAAACATAGTCCATGTATTCAAATAAAAGCCTTCTTTTTCACAACCACGGCAATTATGTTTTTGAGTTGTTTCTTCCTCAATAGCAGATTGCAAATAACAGAGGTTAACCAGAACACATCAGCGCCATGTTCGTAAAGTGAGTGTCCACTAGCAGGGATTGGTTCCTGCCAATATTATACATGGAATTGCCTTTTTCTAAACGATCAAGACTGTTACAAAAAGATTTATTAAAGCTATCGGTATCATTAACTAATAGATTACCATTACCTAAATCCACTGTATGCATTGTGATAAAGTAGGAAGAAAAAAGCAAAATGTAATCCTTGGGTTTGAAATGGGTAGCCGGACAGAATACAGCGGGGCTTAGAATTATAGCGGGGATGATTAGGACCTGGCACTAACTTAATGAGGTACACCTGCCTGAAATCAAGTAGGCAGATATACAAACAGGGCTAAAACTGGCTACTGGGGTCCGTCTGTGTGAAGGCAAATGCCTGTGTGTGCTATGACTTGTATTTAAAACAAGAAGTGCTTTGTTGAAACAGTTTCAGCCATCTGGTTACGAGTCAGGGATTACTGAAACTTTTAGAGAGTGCTCCAACTTGGAGTTAGGCTTCTGTTTGTTTTGTTTTGTTTCATGAATAAACTTACAGGTACCGTCGTGTTTAAATTTGTTGTTTGAGTGCTGTTTGTTTACAGACAGTGAAAAAGCCCCTGAATTGTGTTTAAAGTTACACACCAAGGTAAGACTGTCACATAATTCAGGACCTTTTTCACTTTAACCATCATAAGCTTGTAAAGATCTCAGTAGTCAGTAAGTCTACATACTGTGGTGAACAGCATCTCTCACCTCTCAGACTCCTGCCACGTCTTGTCTGGTTCCACGTCCTTTCCATTCTTCTCAGACTTGTCCTCTTTCTCCTCCCTCTTCCTCCCTCTCTTCTTGCGCTCCTCTTCTTCGGGAGGTTTGCTCCGACAGGCCACGATGCAGTCCAGGACTCTCTGGTGCCTCTCAGTGCTGTTAATATGAGCCCTGACGAGGGTCTCCAGCTCATTCCACATGATCCTGTACTGTTCATCTCTAGTGAACAAACAGAGATAAGTGACTGTACTGTCCAGGAGATTCAGATTTTTTTTTTAGCAGTATTTAATATTGTGACATTACCTAGTAATGTTTAAAATGTATTTGGATTTAACATACTTTATTTAGACATAGCAAGGGAACTGTCATCAGATTTGGGTCTTTGTCTATGGCACACACACACACACACATATATATATATATATGTGTGTGTGTGTGTGTGTGTGTGTGTGTGTGTGTATATATATATATATATATATATATATATATATATATATATATATATATATATATATATAAAGGTGGCAGGGGGAGGGTTAGATTCCTCCCTGCCTAAAAACCATGTGAAAATGCACATTTTGTTCATTTAATTGCTTTTGGTTTCATTTGTTAATTGGTAATTCCCTGTACCTGGAGGTAATTGTAAATTAGAACCTGGTGCAGGGTGTATAAGAGTGCAGCCAGTGTGGTACGTTTGGTTTTTATAAAAATCTGTATTAGAGTTTGTTTTCGGTTATATGTCAGGTAAACAGCTTAGCTGTCCTGCGTGTTAGTCAGGGACCTGCATATGTTTAGTTAGTACTCAATGAGAGCTAGGTGTTTGTTTGTTTGTTGGTTTGATTTATTTTTGAATAAAACTGCGCAAAAGCGCTTTAAAAATCTAAGTTTTTATTTCTGGGTCACATTCTTAAAGGGACACGAACCTAATCTACGGCCAATATATATATACATATATGATTTCTCAGAATTGAAAGTAAGACTTAATTAACTGTATAATTAGGTGTTTTCATAGACACTTACATTCTTCTAACAAGGGAAATATACATAGTTAAAACTTGGCATGGAGGTGTCTGATGATTTAATAGAAAAATTATGCTGGATGAAAATACAATACAAATCTATAATACAGAGTCTATTTTTTTTTTTTTACCTTTTAGGTCCTTTTCCTCTTGTACCCACTGTAGAGATAGGAAGGGGGTCATTCTTCCTCTCCATATCAACTAAATTATAAATAGTCTTTTGACAAGTCAGCACATCCTCCTCAGTCAAACTTTCCTTCACAATTAAACTGGCCAAAGGCACCACCTGAGGAGAAGCAGTATAAGTGTAAGGCAATGAAAAGTATTTATCCGGTCGAAAGTGAAAGGTGTTGCACTACACACCACACAAATATACAAAACACTATCAAATTACATGTTCCCATCCACACCATGAATACAGTTTGTAAAATCTTATCTTGTTCCAATTTAAATCTTGTCCTGCCGAAAGCTCTATTTACAAAGTACAGTACAATCTAATCTGTGCACATGTTTCATGCATTTGTATAATTTCTTCAGTATTTTACAGATAACAAAATTATTATTTATTTATTTTTTTTGCATTCTGAGAGTTAACACCTGTCTTTAGTGTCCTCCTTATTGGACACCGAATAGGCAACTTCCTCCTGTACAGCGATTTAGAGAGATAAGATGCTTTAGCAGGTAACACTCACGTGCCACACAATTTCTACCTAAGCTTTCGAGTCTACATATAAATCACTTCAATAGGGGAAAGCATTTGTTGAGGGAGCCATGCTTACAGCTTGCATGTTAAAGATTGTGGTCTGGGAGATGATCATTGGCCAATAGCGAGTGTGCCGTTCCAATTGATCTTTAGCTCTCTCCAAGGGGGTTCTTGCAGCTGCTTCGATCTGCTTGGGCTCTGGGAAAGGAGTCAATCGATTTTCCCTCATAAACTCTCCGAAGTCCTGTTGAACGCATATATTAAAAGTTTTAATAGTTATCAGTGCCATTTCTCATAATCTTTTTAAGTTTTCTTTTTTTTTTTTTTGGGGGGGGGGGGGGGATTGGAGGGGAGGAGAGACAAATAGGAACCATCTCTAAGATGTAACACAAATGTATGTAGCTTAAATTGGGCTGCCACATCTTTTTAATTAAGTCATACATTACACATTACATGGATATAAGTGTTACCAAAAATTTACAGTATTTCTACACAAACATCAATGCTTTAAAAAAAATAAATAAAAATACATCAAAATTTACTGTGATATTCAATTGGTTTTGTATTTTTAAATATTTAATAATTGCCCATTTTTTATTTACATCAAACAATGCATGTTATGTACAGTTTTAATGCTGGACAAAAAAATGGACACACCTGCCATCAAGAGTGTGCAGAGCCACTGTAGGCAGCCAAAACTGCACAGATTAATACAAGTACTGCGTTTTTTTGGTTTCAATAGGGAACAGTGTGGAATTGTGCTTACTGTAATCCTGTAGTCTGTGACTCTCCCTCCACACCCCTCACTGATGGATGGGGGATCCTCCAGGGTTGAGCGGGTGCTGCTTAATACATGAAGGAAGATCTCCCCACCGTGGCTGCTCAGCATGTGGCTGATCACTTTGGAGCCTGACTTCCTCGGCTGCTCCAACAACACTGAGCGACCTGCAATAGAAAAAACAAGAGATTAATTTGTGTCAAGCCTGTGCACTTCAATGAACCAAGTCAGGGATGAGACCACAACCTTTGAACCATGTAATGCATATTTCCTAATCAGAACTTGTGCTGGCATTATCTGTGATGGAACACAAAAAGCGAAGAGAAAGCACAGATTGTCTGTTCATATACCCCTGCCCTCTCTCTTCTCAATTACCCCTTACCATTTAAAAGAAAGTTTGTTAGGCAGGAAGACGGTCTGCTGTTCACATCCACAGGTGAAATCCGGAAGGCTCCTGTGCAGAAATGGAGCTCTGAAAGGGAGAAAAAGGCCCATTGTTTTTTTTTTATCCCCACAAAGCAATTCTCACATACATGGCTGATTTGTTTTTCATGCAATAAAAATAATTAGTCATTTAGCAGATGCTTTTATCTTTAGTGACTTACAGAGACTAGGAGGTGACCTATGCATCTAAAATGCTGCTGCAGAGTCAAGTACAATAGGACCTTGTTTGTTTACGTCTCATCCGAAGGATGGAGCACGTTTGTTTTACATCTCATTCAAAAAACAGAGCACAAGGAGGTTAAGTGACTTGCTCAGGGTCACACACAGTGAATCAGTGGCTCAGCTAGGATTGAATCTGGAACCTCCTGGTAACAAGCCCCTTTCTCTAACCACTGGACCACTAAGTCTCCAATAGATGCACTGATAATGTATACACAAATCTGTAAAAAAAAAAAAAAAATATATATATATATATATATATATATATATATATATATATATATATATATATATATATATCTATATAGATTCGTTCTTACCAACACTATTGGTCCTTGGCGTACACCACTTTAAAGTCACAGTCTCTTTTAGACTGCTGTCTCTGCTGGCACTACCTGGAGGATGCAACTCGCCTATGAAATGAGACAGGGAAAAATCACTACTGAGTATACATGTTATTACAGTGATAGTGCAGCACTACCCTTTTACTACTTGTATCATTAACAAGCTGAATTCCTCTTTTTTTTGTCTCTTAAAGCTTATCAGTTGACACCAGTTCATTAGAATCTGTGCTGGGGTCATCAGAGACAATCACTAAAGATAATCAATGAAGCATATTATTTACTCACCACTCCTAATGAATTCTAAATGTGCATCTTTGTGGTGAAGTAACTCCACATCATAATTAGCGGATGTGTTTGCATGTTGTTCTTCCTTCAAATCAAGAGTAAAAAACTATCATGTTAGGTACACCACTAACTGGCTATCCTTAGCATGCCAGTTCACAAGAATATAACAAAAATACAAAGAAGCAAACTGAAGTGCAACCAGTTCTGATTCTATTTTTGTGAGCAGCTTGAATCTCCAGTTTTTCATATGTGGAAATTGGAGGGTCATAGGACAGAGCTAGGGATACTGTTACTGCATGCACAAGGTGTGGTCAAGTCATTAAGACTTATTTCTTGTGAAGACTTTTAGGTTCATATAAACTGTTAATTTTGTATTTTGTATTGCTTTTTTGGAGAGCATATTTCTGGTATTAATGAATGAAATATGTCAGAGAAAATATGAAATCATAAGAGGCACTGTGTTATACAGTTGGGTGAGTTGAATTAGTAAGAAGAGGGACTGTTTGGGTTATATCTGTTTTCAAGTTATGCTTTAGCCAAGTCAGAACCCCACAAAGCCTTATGGATGTATATTTTAAACCCTGTGCATATAGTAAACAGCTTGGAATGCAACATTCCTTTCATATATTTAACATGTGAGTCAGCTAACTAACAGTGACATGCCCTTTAATCAATGCAAAAGTAAATCAAAGGAAACAGAACAAACAACAACTTTACTCTGGCACTATAGGAAAGAAAGGAAAATAATACATCAAACACAGCAGCTCTGCAAATACAGGAACTACACACACTTCACAGGGACAAGTCTCTTTAAATTACTTCTTCAGGGTAATACGCTGTATTAGGAAATTAGCACCTACTTTTTTTGGTCAAGATTCCATTAAACAGCTAATGCTACAGCACATCTGCTTAGTTCTCATATCCAATACAACGTGGAAAATATTTCACTTCCCTCTGTTGACTGGAAGGGATTTTTTTTTTTCTTTTTAAACCTCTCATTGAAGGCAGATTTTTATTTTAAATCAAGAAAATATTAGCGCTCCAAATTAACTTAAACAATGCAATATCTTCAGTCAGTTGCAATTTCATTGGCAACCATGTACAATATAACGAAAAACATTTCTGCAATCCAGCAAGTTTTAAGCTTTATTATTTGCCACCATTAAAAGTGTCACCTACAAATAGGGAAAAGGAAACATTGAAATGCTTCATGTGCAGCTCAAACAAAAAAAGCACCTCCCACATCAAAGTCTACTGTTCTCACCTTCCCGGTTCCTGCTCTAAACTGTTTAAATCATGGTAGACTCACAGTCTAGAAGTTTTTAATGGGAAAGGTGTAATAAATAATAATGTATACCCCTTTAGATTTCTGAAAAACACTGTTCACTTTTATACTACCCACTTTAAAGATAAAAAATAAGATTTCTGATTTAACTACTAGATAGTCATTGTTACAAAAGAATAACTTTGTAATTGTATTTCCTAGTGCTGTTGACTAGTCTTAATTAAATACATTAGGGGTCTAATTTTTAGATAGCTGTATGTCAAAAGACTAGTTACAAATACCCATTAGAAAGGTGCATTCCTTGGGTATAAAAAGAGTTTCCAATGTAAAAATTGGTATATCTACTATTTTTAAGGTTACCTGTATCTATCAACGAACTAAAGAATAACAGATATACTCAAAATCTAACAAACTGCTTTACGGCTTTATCGGGCAGAACCCCTGCATTGATGACAATTATCTACAGTACAAATCATCAAGGGATTAAGAGCTCCAATGACTCTACGAGCAGCACACAAAGACAGTGTTGTGCTGATATGCAAAGAGCTGAGATTTCCAAGAGATAAGCTCTTTTGTTTAATTAATTTGCAAGGGGGAAGGAATCATGTTTATCATATTACTAGTCACCATTTTTTATACCATACAACACTGGTGCATATAAAAGATTAGATCACTTTGTTAAAGGAATACAGCTGATGGGAGCAGAGAGATCACAATTGGCAATAATACAAACTATTGATCTAGACAATAGGTAGAAATGTATAAAGGGTATAAAGAGTAGTAACTTTACTTTTGTACTAACAGTACAATAGTTGTCCTCATCAGTCACTAATGAACACAATACAAAGGATCACAGACAAACAAATAAGAGGAGTAACGGGAGCAGGTCAAAGTATATCACAGCTATATTGCTACACTGGGTTTGGAGAAGCTCACAACAATAAAGCCTTTTGTTCTGTGATCCTTCTTGTATGTAAAATGTACTAACCTGGTCACAGACATTGAATGTGGGCTAGCAAAACAGAAAATATGATATGAAAAGAAAAGCAATATAAAGATTATTTTTATAGGATGCATGTTTACAAAAAAAGAAATTGAAAGACTACAAAATAATAATGCTAAAGAGCAGTGCTGTAGGTAGTTTAAGCACAGATGTTACCTTCATAGGGATATTGGTAATGGTGGTGGACGCCAGGTCGAAGTGCTGCTGAACTAGAATGTTAAGCTTTCCAGCGAGATGCCTTCCTGCTCGCACGCTATGCACTTCGCTGGTTAAGACTGGGGAGATCTAAAACAACAGCAATACTCATTTGGGCAGACACTAGGTTTATTTGCTAAGCAATTTATCTGTAAAATAGATATCTGTGCCAACAGAATGAGGAAGTAATCCTAACCTCACCCCCTCACACCTCAATTGTAAGAGCTTATTCAAACGTGGGCTTATATTTCTGACAGACTTGGTGTCAATTCTAATTATAACTACATTAGAACTGCCTAAATTGAAAGTAACATAAACAACACACATTAATATGCCCACTGTATTCATTCTAAATAATGTTCAATTACAATTACATTGTCTGACTGCTGATTCAATTACTTCAAGTAATTCTACACTAGAAGTGTTACTGATTAAAGATTTTGTAGTCACAACAGCATACAGTACATAGAGGTGAATGTTTCCTTTTTTTTTAGAATATCCACTAGATGTCAGCATACACTGCCAATTCATCATTAAATATTAAGTGCCATAACGCTCCCTGTCAGAGAAGACGCTACTTGACACCTATTAATTTGTTCTTGACAACTGTGTAGATGAGGGAAAAGTAGATTTTCTTGTTGTGCACTTAACATGTTTTTAACAACTTTCATTGCAAAAAGAATGCTAATGGGCATCACTCTGATAATGTAAACAGCTGCCAGCCCCTGGATTAAACACAATGATCACTAAACAATTTAAGTTGTGTTTTACTCTATACTGAGTAAATACTTCTACTGTGAAAAAGCCCTCAGTTCCCCAAGAAGGCTATCTAGTTGGCAGATTAAAAAACAAAATAATTTTGATGGAAAATGTTTAATACACTAAAATATTGCCGTAGTTTTCTGACTCACACTCATACCTCTTTTCTTGGACGATCCGAGACTAGTGTGTCATCTCCAAGTGGGTATGTGTGGATAAGGACCAGCTCACACTGCTGAATCTGCATTAACCTTGGAAGTAATACAAATAAATGACCATTACAACTACTGTTAACTACTGTTATCTGTCTTCATTAAACACTGCAACAATTTATTTTAATCTTCTTAGCAATCATAAAGATGTGCAGCTTTCAGTTTACCCTGTACGAGAGAGAGAGAGAGAGAGAGAGAGAGAGAGAGAGAGAGAGAGAGAGAGAGAGAGAGCGCGTCTGGATGTTTGACGAGTTTGTGAAGTTTTGTTTTTTCCTCTCAAACGGACTGTGGCAAATTCACAGTACTATATTTTAATAACAGTTCAAACTAAATATGCAACAGTTATAATAGTCCCAAACCGAAACCGACATTTCAAATAACATTTTTAATTTAATTTAATTTTTCCCGACAAGTGATAAAAGAGAACCAAAAACACAATGAAAAAGCATTGCCAGTTTCAGTACTACACCGGTGGCATTTTTGGGAGCTTGTTGCACACTTTGCTGCATGTACAGTAGACAGTTCATATTAACATCCCTTAATAATTGTAATATGGTAACATGCATAAAAACTTATGGCAAGACTCACCTGATTGATTCTGAAAGCCCTCAGTAGGGAAAACCACGGCTTTATACTTAGTGTGGGTGTAAAGATGCATAGAGCTGTTTTTATATGCAAACACTCAGCCTGCGTACTCTAACTTAACCCTTTTATTAAAAAAGAAATGCATCCTAAAAAGTGAAAAAGCTGAAGCTGGAAGTTTCTGGGTTATAAAAAATTAAGTAATGAATGATGGTAAACTGACTAAATTAGCCAAATTCAAAAGTATTGAAAAACATGGATGTATTGAGAATCGTTTCATTTGTCTGCTGCATTCTATTGGTATAGTGACTGAATTCAAGTGCAAGCGCTTTACCCATAGAGTCATATGTATAGATCACGAGCTGCAGTTCTGCAACCGACCTCAGCAACAATGGGTGTACCAGGAGAATAATAAATCAAAAAGTTGAATGTCTTAATGCATTATTATATTCTTTCTACACAATGTCTAATTGTAGAGTACATTGTTTTGAGTGATGCAATAACACTGTTGAGCGTATTTGTCACAATTCTAAAAAATGTTTACGGTAATAATCGTATGTCTCGTTCCCTTGGCTGCACAAATGCAGTTCAGCTTTTCAGTTTTAAACTTTCATTTTGGTTTTACAGAAAACAGACTGGATGTCAAAAACAGCTGATAACCGAACAGATCATAATTGACTTGCATCCTTAGTTCAAACCTGCTATGGCTACGTAAAAGGTACAGCATGAAAATGTTCAGTGTTACTTGCAGGGTGAAAACTTTGGTAACATGGATAAAAAAACAAATTGTACTTTTTTTTTTATAAAAGACTTTTCAAATTCAAGTTCATTTATTATTTTTGATCAAATTATTTTGTAAATACACACCTACATAGTATTGCCATGCTTTGTGCACTGTAAGTGTTTACCTAAAATGAAATTATCCTGTTTAAACTCTTTAATAATGCATACTAATCCCCATCATCAGTATGGCTACCATGCAGGCTATTATATTGAACCCACCGATCTGAGCCAGCTGCTAATTTGTTGTGTTCTTGTATCGTCTCCTGGACACAGTCCTCCAGCATTCGCACATGAGTGTCACTGGAAAGACAGTACATAGAGTTGGCATGACACAATGCATCTCTGTGAGATTGTAATTATAGTAGTTCTACGTGCTACTAATGGCTGTTACATTAGACAGAAGATGTACTGTGCAGCAAACTTCCAAGCAGGAAGCAGTGCATGCTAGAAGTCCTGAACTGCTCTCTTTTATAACAGATGTCAGATTCACTGCTGCTAAATGTTTTCAACTTTGCTTTTAAAATGAGGTTGGACACGATGCAAATCGTTTAACATAGAAGGTACCTTTTTGCATTGGTGATGCAGATAATTCTGCCTTTGTTGGTGACACGCTCTGCATTGTCCATAAGTGTGGTGCGGGCTTCGTGCTGATACTCTGTGATCTTGCAGAGCGATTCCACTGCTGCCACTAAGCCATGTAGGATGCTGCAGCATTCTGGATCTTCACGAGGATTGGGGGGTCCTACAGCTGCTAGAGCCGACATCAGCTTGTTAAAAGAAAAAAAAAAAAAAACTCGTTGAAAAAGAACAAATAAATGTTCTTTTACAGATAAATCTGTGTTTAGATTACAAAGTTTTGCTAATTTGATTTCATACAAATATTGTTTTTGTTAAGGATGAAATATGTATTAAGTCAATAAATATGTATTGTTTGTTTATTTGTAATAATTAAAAATCACATTTGCTGTTACTGAATAGAATTAATCTTTTCAAATAAATTATGACATACTTGTGACTTCATGTAAATGTGATAAGATCACCAAGTGGAAATACAGTATATTAGAATTTCTGCTTGATAGAGATAATTTGCAACTAGAAATATATTTTTTTAATAATGACATAAAAGCTTTTTTCTAAAAATGTGTTGAGGTTGCAAGATGTACTTTTTTTAAACAGTGTTACCTCTTGTACATTTTGATCTTCCTGGCTCCAGGTATTCAGAAAGTGAAATTCAGAATCACTTACAATATAATTAACCTGAAAGAAAATACATATGAACTGCAAAACATTAGGATAAGGTATTTTGTTTATGTTAAATACTTTAACATACTGGATCAACAGGTATCTGTGTTCTTCTTTGTTTTTAAATTACATTAAAAAATATTTATTGTATGTACATGTACCATTCAGTTCCACAGTTCTTACTACCCCTGTTGTGAACTATGATTTTACAGTGCTTGTAGGTGTTTGCCTGTCTGTCACTTTTTAAGAAAGAAACCACATGTTGTGTACACTTAGTATTCTGTTGCATTTCAAACTGGGAGTTACTGTTTTCCTTAAATATCTTTTCCTTTTTTTTTCTGGGGGCAGTCATGTACTGTGGACATCTTTGATGACGTACACATACCAATTTCTTAAAAGGGTAGATGTCAAACAGTATTCTGCAGTATTCCATGGAACATTCCACTGCACAGGTCCACAGGGATTTTGAGACAGGAGCTAGTGGTATGATGCCTTGAGCCCGGGTTTTAGTCAACATATCGTATTCCACTTGCTGCCTGCAAGACTCTGCCATATATGGGCAGTGGTCCACAACAAAAACAGTTTTGTGGGAAGTTGAAAAAGTCTTCATTTTATTCAAGTTAATGGCAGCCTCTAAAAAAACATAAGAACACAAAAGCATTTACAAACAAGAAGAGATCATTTGGCCTATCAATGCTCATCTGGTTCCTAGTAGCTAATTTATCCCAGGACTTCATCTAGTCATGTTTTAACTAGTTAAGTATCCATGTACTACTTTGGATTTCCACTGATTTAAGCATAAGGATGTTGAGTCTTTCCCTAAATGACATTTGTGATAATGAAATTTGCTTAACCTTGCACTACATTGTGTCCCACTACACTTTGTAAAACAATTAAAGTTGATTTCTAGTATTGTGTCCATTTGAAAGAAAACTTTGGGACTGTGAGCAAAATAACAAATAGTAGCAAAACAAAAAGACTATTATGGAGTTGCCCTGCCAATCACTGCCAAAATAAAAATAGCACCATGCTGAGAATGTCCTTCAATGCTACTAAATGTAATTTAATCACAATTAAATGTGGCAATAAATAATATATATATGTTATATATATATATCTATATATATATATATATTATATACTGTCACGTGTTTTAACATTTATCTTAACATAGTTGTTCAGACCGAGGCAAAAAGCTGGTTCAAATAATGAGATGCTGGCCGTTACTGTGTTTCAACAATAGATACAGCAAGACAACTAAAATTAATTTGGTGAAATTTTCACTTAACAATGACAGCAATTTAAAACTGTAATTCCACCCATCTGACTGTCTGCACGGTTATTGCTTCCACCTACTCTTTCCCGTTATAGCTTGCTTGCACTGCTCACACAGGAAGCACTTTTTATATCACGTCTCATAAGGGTCCTAAGTGTTGTAAGAAAGTAGATGCTTACTGTACATTATTTCCACGTTGGAATAACATTTTGGTTTCAGCGTTTACTCTATTATTCAGAATACAGAAAAATTAACGTATTTACTATGAACCCCCACCCACCGTTTAACACAGAAAAAAGTAAATTAATACCAGCAGAAAAGTGAGTTGACAGATAGAAAACAATGCACGTTTATTTATTTTCCCTTGTATTCTCTGTTTTGCATGGACACGTACAGCATAGCCACGCTGTAACACAAAGTCAACAGAAAACCCCGTCTTCATATATTATTTTCTTGATACATACACAGATGGAAAATGAACAGATAATTAAACAAACAATAATAAAATAAAATAAACAAACTCACTTTGTGTCGAATCTGTCATCAGTCAGAGCACAACACAAGCTAGACAGATGATGACGCGGGGGTGTTCCTTATATGCTGTTGAAAGAAAACAAGTCCAGATTTACATAATTGGTAGACTTTACGCCACTTTACTTTGCATTTCGGACTGTAAACGCATGTCTTCTAAAACTAATCGCTTGTGTAATTAATGTATTATTTAAATATTATTTGTTTGTTGAAAGGCACTGACAGCAAGTCCTCACTCGAGTCCGTTGCGGAATATATCTCGGTAAGGAAACAATGTTCTGTACAAAAACGTTCCGCTTAATGATAAGTGCGTGTAACTCAGCTCGGGGGGGGGTGGGGGGTTATTTTATTGAACCTGGATGCTTGCTTGTAATTGCATATTGTTGCACTGTTTTGACATATTGCACATGATTTTTTTAAATGTATTTATGAAAGCTGCAGATTTGTCAGCTGGGGGTTGAAAGCAGCATGTTGAATTTGTGTCGGTCTTTTACATACTTTTATTTATTTATTTATTTATTTTTATATACATGATTTTGTCACTCCATCGGGGAGGCTGGAGCCAGTTGTAACAATTTTTACATTTCGCGTCATTACTCAGAAACCATTTAAGCTGGTTTTGCCATTTTTGATACTAACAACATACGCCTGTCTGTTGCAAATTCCCACCATTGTATGTTCGCAGAGCTAATATAAATACGGCAATATTGCATCAAATGCAAGGAGTATGGTGTTACAATTTACCCCATGACCGGGGGAACTTGTAACAGTGTTCAGGGTCAAATGTAACACTGTGTAAAGAATAACAAATAAATTACGAATTTATGCCTTGCTCTTGGATAAACATTTAAGTGGGTAACTGTACTTTCTCTTGGTTATCGTTCTGTGCTTTGGTTCTCAGCGCAATAAAGAACAATTGTCAATCGTATACACAGACAAACTAATTGCCATATTAGCAGTAGAGTAAGCAAGCAGCGAATGACAATTTATACATAACTCTGCTTGCACTATTAACTTAAAAACTGTTTTTGTTTCCACTTTGCGTATACATGAATGGTGCATGTTCACTGATCCGATTTCATATTGTAATACTTCATTTCAAATTATTGGTAATAATGGGTGAGTTACTGTATTGAAACACGGCAGTAATTTTCTTTTAGGTCTATTTTGATGGATTGAATAGAGTCAGACATTCGTGAAACTGTTCTAGACTGCTGTTGAGGTTCGTTAATATCTTAACTTAATCTACAAAATGTAACATTGTAAAGCTTTTGTGAATGGTGCCCACTGCTGTACTACAGGAGAATGATCTGTTTGCAACAGCTTCAGGATACATGGCAAAACAAACTTATCAGCTTGACAATAACACCTGCAATAAAGGCATTGCTCAACGTTTAAAACTTTGAAACTTTCATTGTTCAATTAATGTTTGTGCTCTGTTCAGGTAAATACTACTCTAAATAAGTCTCACTTCAGTTCTCAGACAAAAACTTACAGCCCATTTCAAGAAAGTGAAAACAACATTTGAAATAATTTAAATTACAACCAATATTCACTCTGAAATTGCCACCCAGGGGTCACTGAATTGCCAACATGTAATTTTTACAATTTCTTCAAATCAAGGACATTAAAACAGAACATTTTAAGTATTCTTTACTTGTTTATTTACTAATGTGGATTTTTGTATTTAAATTTGTGTAGACCTGTGTGTTACATTATATCGATATTTCATAATACCTGGTGGTTAACCAGGGTTAAACTTTTATCATGTGCAATATGTGAAAGTATAAAATTACTTAAGTTGAGGGTTTTTTTTTTTTTCTGTTTGCAAAAACGTGTAATTTACCCTGATATAAAATACTGTGGAATGTATGACTAAACTAGATACAAGGACACAGATAAATACATGGGACTGGGAGTTTCAAGGTACGAAGCTATGAAGTATGCCCAATCTAGGAGACACAGCTGCATGTTTTCCCAAGACGGAGGAAATATAGCTGAGGATAATATGAGTGCCATAAGGAAGACGTCGTTTCAGCGTCTATGATAATCATTATTGGAACTCTGGTGTGCTCAGAATGTCAACAGTGACACACCCTGCTCAGTAATGTATTAAGCAATAAAGAATACTCCCATGTACACCATAATTGACAATAGCTAGATGTCAAGTCCTGTAGCTGCTGACTATTTCATCAGTGTCAGAACCAAAGCCTCCAGCCTTACATTTTTTTTTAAAACATTTTACAGTAGATGTGTTGTAAAAAGACTACGTAGCCGTACAGTTTAACAACTAGGTGAAAAAAATCTATATTTTGATTCCTATACGGTTAGGCTATTCCGAGAACATAATAAAGTTAATTAACATGCATATGCTTAAACTCCCCCAAGTTACTGAAGTATAGCTAATATTTTCACATTAATGAACACCTTAACTAGACCAACGTACACTACATTATATAATATACAGTGTGAGTGTGTGCGTGTGTATTTTTTACTTTAAAGTTGTATTTATTTATTTGTAATATTCTAGCGTGCATTCGTATACCGATATATATATATATATATATATATATATATATATATATATATATATATATATATATATATACACGGACGGACACACACACACACACACACACACACACACATATATTATATATATATATATATATATATATATATATATATATATATATATATATATATATATATATATATATATATATATAATATATATATATATATATATATATCGATATAGATATAGATATATAGATAGATAAAGACAAATCGACAAAATGAAACCCCATTACAATGTCATATTCCGTGTTACAGCAAATGTTTTGTAATCAGTATAGAATGGTTGCGCAGGTAACCTCCACAGTTGTTGTTGTTGTTGTTGTTACAATATTGTTTTATTGACTCCCCAGTATCCAGTAATTGATTGTGCAAATAGTATCTACATAGCTATAACTAAACCACAGTTCCACATCTACACGACCTTTGTCTCTCTCAGGCAGTTGAATGTAACTGACGAAGCTCTTTCAGTTTCTTGTGAATTTGGGTGCCGGGACACGCTACCGCTGCGGTTTCTCTTGTGTCTCTGGAGTTTCGTAAGTGATGGAACTATTGAAGCTGACAGTAAGTTATTGTTTATCAATAGGGTTAAACAAGTACTACAGTAAATGAAAGCTGCATAGTTTTAGGAAAGAAAAAATTGTTTATGCGTAAGGACCTTACATACCTCTTTAGGTTATTGCTACAGTTTAATTTGTTTCTAACATTGAACTGAAAGTCTAACGTTGTCAACAAAACGTGTACCAGCGTGTTAAGAATGCGTACGGTGTTTAAAATACTTTAACAGTAAAGTCATTATTATGCGATAAACCCTGATTTTAATCACGTTTATATTGCGAATAAGTTTCAATTGTATGATGCAGAGTCAGACTGGAGTTGCAACCTTATCATTTCGCACAGTTCATTTTGCTATCACTTTGCTCGTTTTGTTAACTAGTCTTCAGTGTAAAATCAGCAGATGAATGAATAAACCCGTTTAAAGACTTTACCTGGCTCCTGAATATCGGATAATTTACATGTATGGTAAATTGATCACGAAGCCATTCTTTTGTTTGCAGAAATGTCCACAGGCTATGTAGGTTGGGTTAAAAATGTAGGAATGTCAGGGCTACACACTTTGAAACAGGAAGGGAATGTCACAGTAATCCAAACCCTAACCAAATACTAGGTTTGTTGTTTTTTTTTTATAGGTCCCGGCATAGAATGTCTTTACTGAAACAATATGCAGCAGCCTGAGGATGTTCTTGAAAAAGCAGAGGGATTTGAAACAGAATTAGGGTGGACCGTCTTCACATGGCAGAAACAGAATGAGGGATTGTCAGGTTGTTCCAGTGCCGAAACCCAGACTGGTCCAGTTCACACTGAAGACAAAGAAACTCAAACCAGCTCTCCTATAATACAAAGATTACTGGACCAAGATGGGGCTGTCAAACCTTTTTCCCAGTTCGACAGACAAGCCCCTGCCAGGATTTCCACTTCCCCTACTTTAAGAAGAATGAGAAAAAGCATAAGGCGCCCACAACTGCAACTGGACATGTGGGAACTTGGGCGGCACAACAACATACCAACAGACACAGCTAATGTTAATGTCTCCCAGACAAACCTCCATGTTCCTGGGACTCATACATCATGTGTAAACAACCCAAGATCTCCTCTGGCAAGAGATGTCTATTCCCCTGTGAACTGCAGTATGGATTCAGCACAGAACTGTCTAGAAGGAATATCACCGTCCCAAGAAAAGCAAGCTTGGGATATTAATAATAAACTAGACAACGACCTGATTTATAACAGACCAAAATCTCATTCTGCAAGAGAAATAGGCAGTGGAACATTTCCCCCATCAAATGATTGCCATCAGGTAACTATTTAATAGAAGATGTGGGTATGACAAATTAATAATTATTTGCTTGCCATCCAAACGGTTTTACAAAAGCTGAAAAATACTCTTGGCCAATGTAAATAAAACAGGGCTGTCAAAGTGCACAGAGGGCTAAACTATTGAAGAATCCTATTGTAGTGTAAAATTGAACATGACTGTGAGACACAGCAGGAAAGCATTTCTTACCCATAATCATATTTCATCTCCCATGGCAGTAACCCATAATGAGATCTTTTGACAGCCTATGAATCAGCAGTTATAACCGCTGACAGTGTTACACAGCCATCAAACAAAGAATGCCACTGAGGACTCCCTGCTGTATTCATAGGGGGGCCCTCATTGCAGTATTTAGAAAGCATTTGCTAAGTATGTAGAAACATTGTGAAATAATAATGCATTCACCCTTCATACCGTATGGCTGAGCATTGCAAAATAAAAAACAAAGAAAAAAAAATGTGTAAGGCTCATTTTTGTTCCAGCATTGATATGTAATCATAATGCAATGGCCACTCATTAATAAACTTTCTTGTTATTTCTTTCCAGGCGACAGAGTCAACCCAGGAAAGGTATGTGAGCAGGTAGCTTTTAGTAACAAAGGATTCCAATGTGTTATATACATTAGGTTAAGAGATTAACACTGCTTGCTAGGGTTACATTCGAAATACTTCCTGGTTCCCTTAGAAACAGAAACATGATTTTGCATGTTACAGTCTACTTTTAAAAATAACATACTGTTTTTTATACAATCTGTAAAATAGGACATAATTCGAAACTTAGAAATATAGAATGCTATGCTCCTGTTTGTCAATTAACACAATGCAGTACTCTAACCCGCTGTCAGCATGGGTTGTTTTCTGTCTTTTATCTCTAAGTAGCCTCCTTTATGGTTGCTAAGCTCATTACTATATGTTGTATAGTAAATAAAATGATCACTAAAGGAACTTAGTAAAATTGTCTTCAGACAGTGTAGAGATGGTCCAAACTGAAAGAGGCTCAGAGGGGGTTATAATGGAAAGCTAGTCTTTATATGCAGTAATCATAAGGAGGGAGTTTACAGTACACTATAGGTCTTCCACAACCGTGATTTATTATACTAAAGCCTTCTGGCGTGTGGTGGTGGATGTTGCTGTGTGGGGGCTGTGTGGTAGTGGTGGTGGATGTTGCTGAGTGGGGGCTGTGTGGATGTTGCTGAGTGGGGGCTGTGTGGTGGTGGTGGTGGTGGATGTTGCCGAGTGGGGGCTGTGTGGTGGTGGTGGATGTTGCCGAGTGGGGGCTGTGTGGTGGTGGTGGTGGATGTTGCTGAGTGGGGGCTGTGTGGTGGTGGTGGTGGATGTTGCTGAGTGGGGGCTGTGTGGTGGTGGTGGATGTTGCCGAGTGGGGGCTGTGTGGTGGTGGTGGTGGATGTTGCTGAGTGGGGGCTGTGTGGTGGTGGTGGTGGATGTTGCTGAGTGGGGGCTGTGTGGTGGTGGTGGTGGATGTTGCTGAGTGGGGGCTGTGTGGTGGTGGTGGTGGATGTTGCTGAGTGGGGGCTGTGTGGTGGTGGTGGTGGATGTTGCTGAGTGGGGGCTGTGTGGTGGTGGTGGTGGATGTTGCTGAGTGGGGGCTGTGTGGTGGTGGTGGTGGATGTTTGCCGAGTGGGGGCTGTGTGGTGGTGGTGGTGGATGTTGCTGAGTGGGGGCTGTGTGGTGGTGGTGGTGGATGTTGCTGAGTGGGGGCTGTGTGTGGTGGTGGTGGATGTTGCTGAGTGGGGGCTGTGTGGTGGTGGTGGTGGATGTTGCTGAGTGGGGGCTGTGTGGTGGTGGTGGTGGATGTTGCTGAGTGGGGGCTGTGTGGTGGTGGTGGTGGATGTTGCTGAGTGGGGGCTGTGTGGTGGTGGTGGTGGATGTTGCTGAGTGGGGGCTGTGTGGTGGTGGTGGTGGATGTTGCTGAGTGGGGGCTGTGTGGTGGTGGTGGTGGATGTTGCTGAGTGGGGGCTGTGTGGTGGTGGTGGTGGATGTTGCTGAGTGGGGGCTGTGTGGTGGTGGTGGTGGATGTTGCTGAGTGGGGGCTGTGTGGTGGTGGTGGTGGATGTTGCTGAGTGGGGGCTGTGTGGTGGTGGTGGTGGATGTTGCTGAGTGGGGGCTGTGTGGTGGTGGTGGTGGATGTTGCTGAGTGGGGGCTGTGTGGTGGTGGTGGTGGATGTTGCTGAGTGGGGGCTGTGTGGTGGTGGTGGTGGATGTTGCTGAGTGGGGGCTGTGTGGTGGTGGTGGTGGATGCTGCTGAGTGGGGGCTGTGAATCGTCATTGACTGGATGCAAACCAAGGTTGTTTTCTGGCAGTCTAAAGTGCACACAAGTCACAATCTAGTGCTTCCTACTGTACAATAGGGCCAGGCCTGCCAGCACAGACAGTAAGAAAGGCGCATTTTCTTGAGTGCTTTTTCCAAACCTACAGCTGTTCAAATTTGGATTTAACAGTAGAATATATTTTTCTTCCAGGGCATTTCAGCAGCATTGATCAGTTTACATCGCTGTGAAAGGGGAATAGCAAGATATGCCTGTCTGTATACAGGTCACACATTCATTATAAGAGAACCACTTATAAAATTATAATAAAATGTGGTTACAGCATTCTTTACCACAAGTTTTTGATAGTATCAGAACCTTTGGATATTTTGGGGAATATGACCGTTTATCTGTCCTGTGTGTGTGTCTCTCTCTCTCTCTTTCTCTCTCTCTCTCTCTCTCTCTCTCTCTCTCTCTCTCTCTCCTCTCTCTCTCTCTATATATATATATATATATATATATATATATTATACAATTTCAGGATCCTCGTGTTGCACTGAGGATTTTTGCTATGGAATACTCTGTTCAACAGCGTGTAAAGCTTGGAGAAATTCATTATCATTTGGTTAAGTTACAAGGCCTGTCTTGATTAATGGTAATTCATGCAATTAGTCATTGTTCTAAATTGTTAATTATTTTATGGATCAAATTGTTTTTTAAGTAATTGCTATTTGGCAGTTTTATTTGCAGGCTGTTTAATTTCAGTAGCTTCCAAAATAACATTTACCGGCCAGCATTTCATCATTTGTTTTCAAATTGAAAACTTATGGTTCTGTTACTTTGGACTTGGGTTTATCAAAATATCATAGCACAAAAAGGCTTTGAAGCTAATAACCCTTTGCTAATTATAATTTGGTGTGGGCTTTCTGGAGTTAAACATCTCTATTGAAAAGTGTTGAAACCAGTAGACTATATCAACCTTTACTTGCAAAATAGATTCAAAGAGAAATGTATTATGCAAATATTTGCAAATGCTTGTTGTACTGGCCTTTCATTTTATGTTTAAGGAACAAATGTAACCAATGCAGTGAAATAACTTATGAGGAGAGTGGAAACAGTTGAATTGGTCAATCAATAAACCCCAAGCAAATTATCTTTGCCCTCTATTATTTTTACCCAGTGAAAGTTAAACATTTATGCAATCTCACAGGGCTAAGCTATTTTATGTACTATTTAAAAATATTTATACAGGAACACCTTAACGAGACACAGTCAGCTTACATCTTTAAAAGGCTGTTAAAAAGCAGCTTGGTTTGGGTATGAACTACCAGAGTTAACTAACATATGGCTGCTCTTGTTTAGGTATCATTTTCTATTCCATTCATCACATCCTGTTGACACATTAAAACTCAAACATTTAAAGAACCTGTGTGGTCTTAATAGAGCTCTCAGATTCATGTCTAACTTTTAAGTACAATACATCTAAATATGGAGCTTGTGAGAATGCTGTTATACTAACGAAAAGTTAGATTTAAGTCTTGGTTATTACACCTTTGAGCCTCTTAGGAAACAATCTTGTTCAAAAGGCTGTCCTGAAATATATTGAGAGGAGTTTGGGATTAGATGAAGATAATTATATTGCCAACTAACGTTCATTTTTATTCAGTAGCACTGAGATGTCAAGATTAAGAGAAACAAAGTCCTGATAAAGCCAGTCTGTTAGTGTACTTTATTAAATAGTTGTTTGGGTAAATACTTGCAGTGAAATGCAATGCGGTTCTTGAAACCCCTGAAGCCTTGAATGCCATTGTGATGTTTTGACAAGATATTGTTCTTGAAACAGTGCGGGACAAGAAAGTGAGGGAAAAGCAAGATGTTCCACACATCTTCAGAAAGCAATCCTATTGGTTTAACATTTATCAATTGGCAATTACATAACTTCTTGGTTTGTAAAGAGTCAGTAAACATAGATTTCATCTGATATTGTCAGACTTATTTTAGAGAGAGAGTAGTGGCAGGCAGGAGGTGTATTATAACAGTGTCAAATTGTAACATGGCGATCCGATAGGCAAAAACCCAGAGGTTGAATTACAGCATTAAATACTTCTGGTAATTTGTTATTTTGTATGATGTGATGTCTAACTTTTTGTTCTATGTATTTAAAAATATATATACTTTGCTGTGTAGTAGACATCAACATGTTTTAAAATGTATATAGTTATTAGGCTTCATTCTGTAATATATGCTACTATTAAAATGTATAAAGGTAGATTGTTTTTATCCTAAGCAAACATGCCAATCCCCAGTGACAGGGATATAAAGAAGCGGGTTATTTTAGAGGTTTGTATATATCTAGATTGGTGTGAAACGTGGCTAGTGTATTTTTTGCACAGGTTTTTGAGAACATCATAATCTGTCAGTGTAGGGAAGTGTCTGTTGGTTTATGAATACCTTCTATAGATGTAGGTCATGATAATCTACTTTTTCATGGTATCAGTAGCTCTAATTTTGTATTTACAACTATTTGTCTATAACTTTAAACAATCAATCATATGATATTCAGTAGTACTAAAAAATAAACCCTTAGTAATAAAATTATGCCAGTGTTTAGAGGATCTATATCTGTCAATGTAGGTGTGTGTTTAAGCAGGGTTTTTAATCTTGGGTGTGGTGCACTGTACTGGAAAAACAGATTTCAATTTTTGCACCTGCGTTTCTTTAGCTGTGTCATTGTGTCAAATCCTATAGCGGGTGTCCTTAAGTTGAATGATTATTTAGAAAGATCTAGGTTTGTGGTCAAGCAAACATTAACTCCAAAGCTGTTTTGTGTCTGATCAAGATATGCTTGACTTGTTATTGCCAATATGTTTGTACCATGCTCCGTTGCTATGGAACAGATTATTTAGCTACATTCTTTAGCATTATGGAAACACTTACTGAAACACACAGCTCCAGTCTATTGTGGCTGCATTATTCAAATAATAGTAATACAATTTTTTTTTTTTTTTTTTTTTTATTATTATTATAACTGACCTTTAAATGTGAAATTCCCTTTTGCTGCACTGGATTTTCTATTTTATGAAGGGTAAATAAAGTTTGCTTAAACGTTTTGAAATCCATTAAACTGTCAAACTCAGGCTCATAAGAAGGTTTTATATTTGCTCATGTCCCAGGTTGGCTCTGTTTTGGAACTCCATTTTCTTTTTTACTTTTTACCATGTCTTGCAGTTAACTGTCCAGGTTAAACCAAGCTGGGAAACAATCCCGCTTGTTTACATCTTTAGAAAACAGGTTTAAACTAACTAAGGTTTGTGAGCTAGTCAAAATTGAGGACTCAGTATGGTAAATAAAGTTACATAATTTAAAAATGTCAATTGTGATGTATGTTTAGCATTTGAAGCACCTGGTTGCAGATTGGCTTGTAGACTGTAGATGGGACCAGATTGAGTTTTACAGCAATCACATATTATTGAGAATACCACAATCACAACTAAATTATCACATGGTTTATCTGATTGATATTACCTGTATTTAGAGTGGAGAGCTTTGCTGTTTAAAAACACAAGGGTACCTTATTGGCTCCGCACACTGTGTTGTCATTCATTGGTGTATAGATAGTCCATCCAGTTCTTTGATCTAAAGATAGCCATTGAAAGTAAATGTATCATCAGAGCTTGAACTTAGAATGTTACAGCAGTAACTGTAGCATTCAAGCCAAGAGGCATTCAGAAAAACAAAACTGAATTATTGAATTATTTTTGGGCACTATTTTGATTTTATAGAAGAAGATCTTTAGTCATATGCAAGCCATGACAACATTGTTCTGTTCAATTTTTAGATATAATCCTGTATGTTAACAACCAATTCATACTGGCAGTCAAAAACACCAGAATATTGAGCCGTGATTAAAAGTAACTCATTCGTTATGTTCCCATAGAATCCAGGAACGACGACGGAGCTCTGTTGTGGTGAGTTTGCCTGGACTCGATGTATCTCCTGGGGACTTGTTTGTCTCAGATGGGGTAGCAGACTATCTGAGCCGTTCAACTTTATCAGGTAAGCATTTAACTGCAAAACAGCTGCACAATAAGCACATTTAAAGTGCAATTGAGAAACACTAGCATAACCTAACTACCACTTCAGCTTAAACAAATTATTATGACATCAAAGGAGTCAGTTCATGACCACAGCATACAGAATAGTGTTTCTTAACAAAGCATTTTCCATATACCGGTATCATCTTCAAAAGCTTAGTCAACAGGTGTCCGTATTGTGAAAAAGCTCAAAGTATGTGGAATATCTTATTGTTATACATAGCCCTGCAAAGTGTAACCACATGTTCTGAAGATATAGAGTCTGACTTTCAAAGCATTTTACTACAAATAGTAAAGTACTGTTTTATTTTTCAACTGTTTAAGTTACAAAACTAGAAATACTTTAATTTTAAGTCAGTTTCATAAGTAAGGTGATTTATTTTTCATTTTGTAGTTTGACATGGTGGCTTTTTTTTACGTTTTGAAAAAATTAGTAACTTACACTTCTGAGCTAAAACCTTCGAAAATTTGAAGAACAGTCTTAAATAAGCAATCTGTCCCACAAGTATAGTTGTACTCCAAATACGATCCACTTACTACAGGCCAGAAAGTCTATTTTTGGCTGCTTTGACCTCTCATAGAGTACTATCAGATTGTATCGTACCCCCTTATACAATATTCTGTAAATATGCATCTTAGGTTTTTGCACTATAAAAAATACACTTTTCATCCCAGTATAAGAGATCTATACAACTTCTCCTGACCAGCAGCAGGGTAGATTAGGGCTTTGAAGGTTTCAATTACACGCTGTGTTAATCTTGCTGTATTTGTGCTTCTGTCTGGTAACATCTTTTTTTCAATGAATGTGAATGAAATATAGTGTCTCCTTACGCTGTACTGATGAAATATAGTCCAAAGGCCAAAATGCAAGTAAATGCCAAACTGCATTTTTTGGTTCAAGAAAAGTGTAGCTTGGTCTTATTCCTATTGTTCTTTTAACAGCTAGCTGGGAAGGAAAACAATAGGAAAGGTCACATCCATAACCATCTGGTTTCTAAACAGCAATGCGGACAAAATGTCATTATTCGTTCTTTTTTTTTGGCTGTTACAGAATTGGTACCATTTTTGTTATCCCAGCTTTAAAGTAAATCCGCTGTCTTTGTAAACAGTGAGCATCGTTAAAATTTGTGTTTTGTTGCAGATACCAAGAAATCCAAATGGCCTTTTTTGAAACGAGGGACAGTAAGTGCCATTAATTCCTAAATCTGTAAATCCTTAATGATCTGGTTTCTAAGACGAAAAAGAAAACAAAACAGTCACTAGGACTGATACACTGAATCTTATTTTATTTGAGTAATTCTTTCTCACAGAGTAAAGACAAGATGAAGTTATTGTCAGACGTGGAGAAGTGTCTTTCATCTGTACAGATCCAGGATTGGAGACTCTGTGATTTTCAAAAGTACAAGGTACTGGACTTACTCTTAACATATACCATGGTCTTTATTAAAGTTTACTGTATGTACTGTAAGCCCTGTATGGTGTTGCAAGTGAAAGGTATATATTGAAAACAATATTAATCTTTATATGAAATATGCAGTTTTATTTTTTAAAGATTATTTTCTAGAAACGTTTTTAGATTAGATTTTCTCCAATTGCTTTGTCTAATAGGATAAAACCCTGGCTGAGTTTTTGACGATTCAGCACCCCGATGTTGAGCTGCAGAACTGCCAACATGGCTATAAGAGAGAGGAAGCGGTATGGGAGCTTTTTACCAGTGAATGCGTTTACTTTCTTGACCAGCTGATGGTGCTTAAAGAGGTAAAAGTGTATTTATCTTCACTCAGTAACTTCCCAAAACAGGACAATTAGTATAGTTGCAGAAGGGGCAGAAAATACAGTATCACAAAGCTAGTGGCCATTTCTAAAACCTCACTACAGTAATTAGTTTTAGGAGTTGTTTCAGAAGCCGTCCCAATGGTTGAAAAGGGAAATGACTTAGTGAGCGTGGTACGTAATGATCCAAGTACAAACAGCTATTGAGAATAGGGGTGTGATGATACTCCTGAATAATTACTTTTAAGAAGTGTTTGTCAGCAGGTTTTAAATAAATCAAAACACACCTATTTATAAATGTGTTGACTTCAAAACAGGAAACTCAATAATTGCGTAAACAAGAGAAACTGAGGGACTGCATTGTTTTGTGTGGAACAATTTTTATTCCATTCAATTAATACCTAATAACTACAGATTTCTAACAGGTAATTACTCATAAAATCTGAGTTTCGGCATACACCTAACTCTTTATTCAGGGCTTGTCAGGCGCGTCAGGTCCAATTTATTTTCACACGCACTGATTATTTTACATGCGCTGTTTAAAATGTTTTTTTTTTTTTTTTTTTTTTTGTTTAAATTGTTTTTTTTGTTTTTTTTTGCAGTAAAACAGGTTTGAAAGGCATTGTATCTCTCAGACACTCAGTACTGTATCTACAGCCAAGCCCCACCCCTTGTTTCACTGTATTTTCAACATATCTCTTTATAGATATGTATACTGGTTAATCCTCTCCTGATCACTCGTTTTATCACTAAATTCCTCAATAATGAGACTCAAGTTATTATTTTATTACAGTAACGTCTCAAAAATCTCTGCAAATGTCAGTAATATTCTTTGAGCCCTGGATGCAGAAGCAGCTACCTCCTTTGTTATATCTGTGTAAGCTCTGTAGTGCATGGGGCTATGAGAAACGCCCTTTTTTTCTGTTTCATTCGGCTCCTATCGGTCTCACTTAGCCATTAAAAAGGTTTTCTCTGAATTTTCCATTAAAAAAAAAAACGACTAGAGACCTGTGCTTTACGTCTTTTTGATAATGTTGGACAGGGTCCGACATTGGACTGGAAAGGGAAAATTGTAATGTTGAACTTGGTCCGACACAGGACCACAAAGGGCTAGTAGAGGATTTTACACAACTAAGGAAAACTGGGAAGAAATGAAAAAATATTTATATGGTATCAAATACCTACAATATGGAAAAAACTGAAAAATAAAAGTTGAAATGTATATTTATTCTATACAGGTTTTCCTGAGCACCCTAAATAGCCTTCAAAACAACAACTGCCTTCTTGATGTTGACGTGTGGAGACTTTTTGCAAATCTGAACGAGTTATGTCTGGTAAGGAGGGATTTTCCTACAGTTGAGTAGAAACCAAAGAAAACCAAAAAAAAACAAAAAAAAAACAACAAAGAGAAACAGTTAGTCACCAGCATCAGTGTTTTTGTTTCTCTAGCCTGACCGGTTTTCTGACTCTTGTTTTGAAATCGGTTGCTTTGTTATCTCATGTATAGGGTATGGGAAAACACCCTAGTTGTCAATTTTTCTTGAAATTACACATGCTGCAAAGTTGGCTCAACTCTGCGGCCTGATTTCTTCAGTGTTTTAAGACATGAGCATGTAAGTTAAGATCTGAATCTGAAGTTTAGGAGGGACGACCTCCAACACATTTCATTTACCTACTGTTATTAATTAAGTAAAATTGTTAGGTATTCATTGTCTTTATCTTTCAAACTGTCATTTTGTTTGATATTTATTGGTTTCTGGCAGTATAAGCCTGGAGTACAAGATTTATATGCCTGACATGACCAAGATAAGACTGTGTGTCTTTGTTTCTTTGTTCTGTAGTTGTTGGCCTACTGACTGTCCTGCCCTCTTGAAGGTACACTCTCAGGGGCCACTTTAGTTTCTGTGCTTCCTCATTGGGGATGACTAAATGTGATGACTTGTGTGGCTTTTAGATGAGGTTGCAGGAGGTCCTGTAGCTTTGGAAAGAACTGTCTGTTCTTTTGGGTATTTTAGAAATGTAGAATTGCATCACATTTAAGGTGTGTGAAAGCATTTACATATTTGGGAAGATTGTGACCTAATAAACCATTGCTGCTACTATTTCATGTATTATGCACTTTCCACTGTATTTAATGTATTATGCTTTTTTTTTAACTGTTTATCATGTATTATGCATTTTTCTGTATTTAAAGTATTATGGATTTTTTTGTTGTAACTGCATCTTGTAAAGCACTTTGTGATGGTGGTCCACTATGAAAGGTGTTATATAAAATAAAGATTATTTAATCGATTAATTGATAACACCTCTGGGGGTTAAATGTTGTCAGAATAAATACCATTAAACTACTAAATTGGAAAACCAGCAGTCTTGATTCTTATAATATATGAAGAAATACAGTAACCAGTGATCCAGTAATAATATGTTAGCATTATTTCAGACTTGAGTACGATTGTGGAAGACTGTAGCTGACGTGTTTTCGTTCAGAATGTTGCTCAGTTATGCTGCCAACTTGCAGTACTGCCATAAGAAACAGCCTTGTGGAATTTGGTTTATTGACAGATAGCAGGCATGGGTTCCACGTCAGGCACAGATACTATATTAAATATAGCTAAGGGCTTACGCAATGTCCTCCGCATTGTGTGTCAAGATATCTTTGAAAAATCGAGAAACGTGTTGTTAGGGTAATGGCTGGAAATAGCTTATAGTTATATGCAAATGTGTCTTATCTTGCGTGTAAATTTCCATACCATTTAATTCCAGGTGAGCTTCAGTTTCCTGACCAGCCTTTTAAAGGGAATCAATGACTCCTGGGCAAACGTAGACAAAAGTATGACTTCTCTGGAGACATTGCTAACCAAGGCAAGTTCTCTATAAATTTGTCCTGCAATACTAGGTCTAATAAGGTCTAATGAAACTCTACAAACTAGTGCATTACCACATGAATGACATGTGTAAAGCTCCTTTCTCCAACAACTTGTGATCAATCCTTATCTGTCTGTTATGAATATAGATAATCGTCATGGGGATTGCCCGGGTTACTGTGATGTGATGTTAAAAGATGTATTTCAAACCTGTAAACAAAATTCTCAGAGCATCAGTTTTAGTGATTATTTACAAGGAAAAACAAACCCAAAGGTCTTGTATATCTAATTTGAGTAAAGAGCTAGCAAAATGGTGCATGTGTAGCTATGGGACTTAAATTGGAAATGTGTATTTCATCGACATCATCAGTCTTTCTAATGAAAATGCAGACAATTGGGAAACTGCATCTGGCTTTTTCCAACATTTAATTTCCAGCTCAGTAACTAGGTTACAGACTGCTACTGATAAATTGTGTCCTCTTTTTGTATTCCAGCATTTCAAAGAAGGTGTTTGTCACTGTCAGCAGAAATACTGCCTCAACTACTCCTCTGCTGTCTTTTACCTCGACAGTCTGAAGCAAAGGGAAGATTTTGGGACGTATCTCAAAGTAACTTTCTTTTATACCGCACTTTGTTAAGAAAATAAAATATTTAAGAATGCCTTTTGGTATTATTACTGTGGGGCCATGCAAACTTCAATCATTCAGTCTTTGAAAGTACTACCTCCTAAATCCTAAAGCGTTCCTATTATATTTTGTCAATGATTGTTAGTGAGTTCCCATCCACAGTTTATAGACCATGTGAAGAGATCACACCAAGCAAAACATTAGAATTTCAAATAGTCGTAAAAGATGCTATTGCTATATTGTGCTATGTGGAATCAAAAACTGTAATGTACAGTGGCAAAGTGGCTTGCAATGTGCAGGTGCAGGAGTGATGCGGTAATCAATGAAAGGCAGACAACAAGAATCCAAAGTGCAAGGAGGTTCATTTATAATCCTGGTCTGGTGACTGTAAATAATAATCCCAGGCAATACACAGCAATGCGGATTGCACTGTTCTAAATAAAGGTTTTGCAGTCCCAAATAATAAACACAATCAATTTTACACACACAGTATACAAGCACGGTCACCAGTCCTGGATGTGTGCTGTAGTGCTTGTGGTACAAATACAATATATATTGTGATACAGATGCAGTGATGTCTGGGTTGGTGCTGGCCTCTGGCAACAGCTCCAGAACATGTTATCCGTCTACTAATAATAACAAGCAACAATTAGAGACAAAACAAAACAAACAAAACATTCATGTATGATTTATAAACACTGGTCCTTCCGGGTTGTTTCCTTAACCATAAACGAAGGAACAAGTCACATTGAGCTGTCCCCTAATTGTACTGTCACTCATGACCCCTTGGTAAAAGATTCTATTTCTGTGACATGTACTAAGGGGTAAATTTGATTATTCTATATCCCACCAAGGTAAACCACATTTTACAGCAACAGAGAATTCCTGTGGATTTCATCAACCACTTATTTGTAAGGGTAATCCCAGGACAGCCAAGGACAGTTACAATTCAGGGTGCTGTAAAATGCTCCTATAAAATCCACCTGTGGCTTATCACGTTGGGGTTTAGGTTGGTTAAATTACCCCCTACTACTATGGAATACTAGATAATAAAAACATTACTTCAAGGATATAAAACTGTATTTGTTTTCCTCTAACGTATTTAACTGTAATATACATTGTCCTTCTCAAGAAGATTTTTTTTTTTTTTGAGGAATAGTTGTTCACGGATTTGTTTTTAATTTTGTAAGCCCTAGCTGACGTGACACCTTTCTCCTCGGCAGTGGTGTGAGCGGAATGAGCAGTGTAAGAGATTACACTTGTCTGACATGCTGGTGGCACCGATGCAGAGGTTCACCCGCTACCCTTTACTCCTCAAGAACATTTGGAAAAGAAGCACCAGCGAAGAAGAGAAGATTGCACTCCAGTCTATCATCAGACTTGTTGAGGGTTCCATACGTAAGTGTTGCACAGCATTTCAAACATGATGGATCATTGATAAACCTTTGATGACTTTTGCAGTTTATGTACTTTTTCATCTTTGATGAGAAACCTGAATGCTTCAGGTAAGTAAAATGATTTTAATCTTACAGCTAGTAAACCTATCAACGCTGCTGTTATGCAACCATAACACAAAAAAGCCAACAAATATAAAAATTAAAAATCAGCTTTTTCCCTACTAGTGACTGGAAAGATCAGTTTGACCACAAGTCAGAAAACAATGTAACTAGAAAATATGTGTTTGTCCAAGAGTTGTTTTGAAATTGTGAGATCAAATAGCACGTTTTAGTAATTGTTGTTTCTCTCTGTTTACTTTATTACCTCCTCTCCACACTTGTTCTCCACTCTGAACCCCCTTCGACGAACAAGGAAAGCTGCAGGCTTTTATATTCTGGCTGAGGGGTTAACTAGCTATTAATTATCTTATTACCCCTTGGCCACAGTCTGCACGAGTTTAATAAGGATGTGTGACTGTAAGCTAGTTAAATAATCAGTAGCTGATCAGTCTAGCATCCTCACAAGGTTTTAAAAAAAAAAAAACAATAACAAATAATGGCGGCAGCTTTTCATCCACACCACAAACAATAATAATACAAATAATAATATAAACAAAGGTGCAGAACACTCTGCCATAAAAGCCCACCTTCCCCCTTAGTCTCCAAAGTCCTGGTTCACCGAACCAGCCCAGGAACAATACAATTTCAGCAATGGGCCAAGGGTGGCGGCCACAGTGGGAGGTCCTCCCCCCACCCCAACAGCTGTAGCGATCAGGCTGCCCACACACAGGCTGGCTCCTCAGACCAAGCCAATCCTGGCAACCACCTGTCTAGGGGTGTTCTCCTGACCTCCCCCCACCTTCTCTGTAGCCGGCACCTCCCTCCTGTGGGGCTTCGGCCACCAAATGGAGATGGTAGCAATGTTTCCTCTTCCTCTGACGCTGGAGATGACAGTGATTGCTCCTCTGGTGCCGGAGGTGGCGGGGCTTCTCCCGATGGAGCTGGAGATAGCGGAAGCCCTGCCATATCTGCAGCCAGGTAGCGGATTGCCATGTCCGCAATGTCTGGGAGAGATACTGGGCAGTGTTTCTTTTCCCAGGCTTCCAATCGCTTTCCATCTCTGGCCCATAGGAGGTTGATCACAACAGGGAGGGCCTCTTCGGCATTCCTCCCAGGCTCCACCTGCCAGCCCCAGATTCCCTCAGAGGAGAGTGGATTCGTTGGCCTCCAAGCCAGCGGGACCTCTCCCCCCTGACGCTGGATGCTCGGGATGCCATGCATGGCTCAGGCTGAGTGGAAGGTACATGACCTCACCACACAGGAAGCATCACCCTTCCTCACCCAGACAGGCAAGGCAAACATCAGTCGTGTTAGTGTCGTAGCGGGACCTGTGAACGGCCCCACATTGCTGTTGCTGCATCACTGGGTAAATACCCTGCTGCCTTGGAAATACATAGTCATTGATAGGACTATGGGACAATACACTTGTGCACCATTTGCAGGAGTTATTTCACTCCTGGTAGGTGTGTAGTCTCCTTATCATAATGAGCATGCTACACTTGCTCTCAAAAGTATTCACCCCCCCTTGGACTTTTCCACATTTTATTGTGTTACAACATGGAATCAAAATGGATTTAATTAGGAGTTTTTGCCACTGATCAACACAAAAAAGTCCATAATGTCACAGTGAAAAATAAAATCTACAAATTGTTCTAAATTACAAATACAAAACAGAAAATAATTGATTGCGTAAGTATTTGCCCCCTTGAGTCAATATTTGGTAGAGGCACCTTTGGCAGCAATTACAGCCATGAGTCTATTTGGATAAGTCTCTACCAGCCTTTGGTGAAAAGCCATTTTCAACTCTTTCCAGATATTCTCAATTGGCTTGAGGTCCAGGCTTTGACTGGGCCAATCCAAGATATTGACCTTTTTGTTTTTAAGCCACTCCAGTGTGGCTTTGGCTGTATGTTCGGGGTCATTGTCCTGCTGGAAGATGAATCTTCTCCCAAGTCCTAGGTTTCTTGCAGACTTAAGCAAGCTTTTCTACAGAATTTCTCTGTCCTTTGCTGCATCCATTTTGCCCTCTATCTTCACAAGCTTTCCAGGCCCTGATGGAGAGAAGCATCCCTTAGCATGATGCTGCCACTACCATGCTTCATGGTAGGGATGGTGTTCTCAGGATGATGTGCACTGTTAGACTTGCGCTAAACAAAGTGCTTAGTGTTGAGGCCAAAAAGCTCTATTTTGGTCTCATCAGACCAAATAATCTTCTTCCACTTGGTCTCAGAGTCTCCCACATGTCTTCTGGCAAACACTAGCCAAGATTTGACGTGAGTTATTTTCAACAATGGCTTTCTTTTTGCCACTCTCCCATAAAGGCCAGTTTTGTGAAGCACCCAGGCTATTGTTGCCATATGCACAGTGTCTTCCAGCTCAGCAGTGGAAGACTGTAACTCTTTAGGGTTGCCATAGGCCTCTTGGTGGCCTCCCTGACTAGTGCCCTTCTCGGCCGGATACTCCTGTTCTAGACAGATTCACAGTTGTGCCGTAGTCTCTCCATTTCTTAATAATGGACTTTACTATGCTCCGGGGGATATTCAATGCCTTGGAAATGTTCTTATGTCCTACCAGATTGGTGCTTTTGAAGAACCTTATTCCAGATTTACTTTGAATGTTCCTTTGTCTTCATGATGTACTTTTTGTTAGGAAATGTACTAACCAACTGTGGGACCTCCCAGAGACGGTGTATTTAACCTGAAATCATGTGAGACACCTTAATTGCACACAGGTGGACTCCAATCAACTAATTATGTGACTTCTAAAGACAAGTGGTTGCACCAGAGCTTATTTAGGTGTGTCATAGCAAAGGGGGTGAACACTTATGCAATCAATTGTTTTCTGTTTTATATTTGTAATTAATTTAGAACAATTTGTAGATTGTATTTTTCACTTCGACATTATGGACTTTTTTGTATTGATCAGTGGCAAAAACTCCTAATTAAACCCATTTTGATTCCATGTTGTAAAAATGTGGAAACAAAAAGTCCAAGGGGGGGTGGGGTGGGGGGGGGGGGGGGGGGGGGGTGAATTGGGTGAATACTTTTGCGAGCCACTGTGTCTGACTGGAATGATCGTCTTTACTGATTCTGTTGAAGAGTACAATTATTACAAAGACTGGAGTGATACATGTAAAATAAATGCTACACAGGAGTTCTAATTTGATGGTTTTACACAATTAAGCCTGACTTTTACGGATCAAATTTTTAATTTAGGGTTTAACCCAATTTTATCAGATAATGGTATAAACTAACTTGACTATTTCCTTTTTTAATATGTGTAAGCATCCAGTGTATGACAGGACCCAATTTTACCCAGCCCCATCCCCAAGTCTTTTTGGTAATAAAGACCAGGGTCCATGTGTAGGGCGAGTTATGGTTTGAGTTTGTGCCGCTGATCTTTGCTGACTTTCCTTGCTGGGTTTCTACCTCCAGGTTAAAAAAATTGGTAAAACAAAGTTGCGGCCAAATAAAATGATTGACTTAATTAAACTTAAATCAACCCCAAATATATATGTAATATGCATTTTTAAACCTGAAAAAGAGTAGAATTTGAAAATCAGTCCACTCACGTGTTGGTGTAATGGGTCCATGTGTGTGGTTTAACATATTGCATGCATTTTTAATTGTCATGCAACACTGTTCACCCTTGCTTGTGTCCTGTTGGTTATTTAGAAGACCTTGAAGGTAAAGTGAAGTGGCTCCACAACTTTCAGACAGTCCAGCAACTGCAAGAGATGATTGTCTGGCCTCCGGTTTGGGAACGGGATAAAAGGGCCTTTATCCCTGAGGTAAGTCTTATCTACTTGAGAACAGATTTTGTTTCATTTAAGATTGTTTTTTAAATGCATATCACACAAACATTCTAATAAAACAGAACTTACAGGCATGTTTTATTTTTGTGCCCACAGAATTTGAAACACATGTTGAAACAAATCAGTCTGGAAAACCTCATATCATCAAACCAAAATCTTTTACATGAAGGAAGATTGAATCTGACAGGTAAGTGTTGCTTTTAGAAGGGCAGTTGCTGACAATGGCTGCAAAATCAATTAACTACGACATAAATTATACAACTTTATTATTTTGCAGGAAGTACAAAGCTCCAAGAGGTATATTTGTTCCTGTTTGATGATTTTCTGTTGATTACCAAGAATAAACGCAGTAAAAAGGTAAGAACCTGAAATCAGTACTTTTTTATTTTATTTGTGAGTGTGCAATTAATAACATGTATCATTTACTTCCTTGTTCGGTTTTATTTTAAATAAAATATACTCAGGTGCAGAAACCTTTTACTATTTTACTTGCAAGAACAAGCAACATGATAAAGTGTACTGTAAAGATATAGTTTACAATTTATTCATGCTACAGTATTTGGGTTTATGAGCTTTTCATTTTGTATCTTGATTAAAAATACCCAATTGCCTGCACGTCGAGCATTGCTGGATAAAGTCTCCCTCAATGTGTAAGATATTGTTTATTGTTTTACCTTAAAAGGAAATGTTCAAAGTCAATCTATATTTAGAGCACACTTCAATACTGTCAATTTTTGTTTTGATTAAATACTGAAATTTCTCCATAGTAATAAATACAGAATTGTTTTTCTTTTCCTTGTCGCTACTGTTTCCAAACAGCACTGTCCAATAGCAGCACCTGCTGGGAGTCACAAGACATGAGTTGCTCAGCTTGTTAATGTCCAATCCACAGCACCATGGGCTAGCTGTGTTGAGAAAGGATATCTGTGTAGCTTCTGTACGTTTCAGGCACTACCTCTTTCTTCAAATTTACTTGTTACGTAAAACTAGAAAAGAGTGTTTCAGAAAACAAAATCAAAGTATACCCAGTGTCACAACAGTGCAGATGTTGACTTTGTTTCACTTATGGACAAGGTGGTGCAGTCCACATTCTCTTCACATGCATGTATTCATGTTAGTGCATGGTAATGAAGAAATTGTCCCTTACTTGCAAATATGGGTGAAACTGCATTTTTGGCTATTTTCAGATTAAGTGAAAAAAAATGAATGCCCAAAGGGAAATACATAACATGCTAAAATGACAAACCTGATCTCTGATAATCAGGGAGATATGAAGAGGCTTTCTTGAATTAACATGCGTTTCAAACAGCAACACGTAAAGCAAAAAAGGCAAAAATGGTCCTTCCCGTTTACAAAATCCTCAGATCAGCATGGCAGCCTCTATAAGGAGCAGTCTGTTTCTTGTTATACACACTTTGCAACAAAAAGATTGTTTAGTTCTATTGCAATGTTTTCAAAATATATTGTGTTACTGCAAAAATGTGTTTTACTTTAAATATTAACATTACAAAGATAGGAGAAGCAGAGGAATGTTGTAGGAAGGTTGTTTTCAGTTGCAGAGAAACAATCTTTTACAGACCAGGAAACTCCATTGTGATCGTTACCCTCAAGCAAAAGTCTTTTTTTTTTTTTTTTTTTTTTTTTTTTTACAAAATAACATTGCAGTTTCTGCCTTTTGGCACAAAATAAGACAAAATAAAACTGACCACAAATGCAAAAAGCACGATACTGTAAATATTTCAGTGATTTTTTTTCAGTTTTCCGAAAGTAGCATTTTAGCAGTTTTGTCCTATTAGCAGGTATGGGGTGAAATATGAATATTTCTCAAGACTCATCTTTAAGGTTTCTTTCTTTTTACCTTACAGAAATCTGTGAGCTCTGAACAAGCTACTTTGTGCCCACCAGTAAATCAAGAACTACAGACGATGCTCAAAGACGGTGGCACTTTCCATGTTGTTGACCAGCCAATTTCATTGGATAGAGTGCTGGTAAAAAACATTGATCAACTGAATGCAACAGGTAAAGCAGACCTAGTTAAAGAGTAAGTAATGGGGTTCCGAAAAAATATAGCATTAGCTTACCTGTCATTTTTATTTTCAATGTTAACATCCTGACAACTTTTTGCACTTATAACTTTAAACTCTGTTTCAAAGTTATTTTCCAAATGGCCACTCTAGTGCACCGATAGTGTAAGGATTATTGTCCACATTGTCAAACAGGTAACATAGCAATGATGATCCATGATGTGGTACAGACCAGAAAAGCCAGCCATTTTGAAAAAAAGCTTTGAAAATAGACTTAAGTTATAAGCGTTAAAAGGTTGTTAGGATATTAACAGTGAAAAGAAAATTTATAGGTACGTTATTTAAACAGTTGTAGCAACACTGGAGACATATAACACTATATTTTTCCGAACTGTGACAGCAGTGTCCCACAATCACATATCATCAAGTCTTTGGTGTCCAGTTACTACATGCATCCAGTTAGTCTGTTCATTCAGCCTCATCTGGAAACAGATTGTGTTGACAGATTGCTTACATTGCCCAAAGAGTTTCTGCTCCAGAGGCACAAGCTTCAAACCCCTTGAAATCCACTCTCATTATGTGAGACAAACAGGCACCTAGTGCAGAAGTAGGAGTTTCTGAATAGTGTTTATAGGGTATTTTGCAGCTCAAACTGTATAGCAAATTATAGCTTTTCATTTGTTGGGAATCCATGTTCGACTTTGATGTTCGAAGGTTAATTACTGCCCATGTGTGGTCACACAGTGCAAGTCGCTTAGCAGCCAGCTGTAATGTGATAAAGTGACAAAAAGACATACATGCTGTGAATTCTAGATACAGTGGCTTGCGAAAGTATTCACCCCCCTTGGCATTTTTCCTATTTTGTTGCCTTACAACCTGGAATTAAAATGGATTTTTATTTGGATTTCATGTAATGGACATACACAAAATAGTCCAAATTGGTGAAGTGAAATGAAAAAAATAACTTGTTTAAAATTTTTTTAAAAATAAATAACAGAAAAGTGGTGCATGCATATGTATTCACCCCCTTTGCTATTAAGCCTCTAAATAAGATATGGTGCAACCAATTACCTTCAGAAGTTATATAATTAGTTAAATAAAGTCCACCTGTGTGCAATCTAAGTGTCACATGATCTCAGTATATATGGCACCACCAAGCAAGCAGCACCATGAAGACCAAGGAGCTCTCCAAACACGTCAGGGACAAAGTTGTGGAAAAGTACAGATCAGGGTTGGGTTATAAAAAAATATCCAAAACTTTGAACATCCCACGGAGCACCATTAAAGCCATTATTAAAAAATGGAAAGAATATGGCACCACAACAAACCTGGCAAAAGAGGGCCGCCCACCAAAACTCACAGACCAGGCAAGGAGGGCATTAATCAGAGGCAACAAAGAGACCAAAGATAACCCTGAAGGAGCTGCAAAGCTCCACAGCGGAGATTGGAGTATCTGTCCATAGGACCACTTTAAGCCATACACTCCACAGAGCTGGGCTTTACGGAAGTGTGGCCAGAAAAAAGCCATTGCTTAAAGAAAAAAATAAGCAAACACGTTTGGTGTTCGCCAAAAGGCATGTGGGAGAGTCCCCAAACATATGGAAGAAGTTACTCTGGTCAGATGAGGCTAAAATTGAGCTTTTTGGCCATCAAGGAAAACGCTATGTCTGGTGCAAACCCAACACCTCTCATCACCCCGAGAACACCATCCCCACAGTGAAGCATGGTAGTGGCAGCACCATGCTGTGGGGATGTTTTTCATCGGCAGGGACTGGGAAACTGGTCAGAATTGAAGGAATGGTGGATGGCGCTAAATACAGGGAAATTCTTGAGGGAAACTTGTTTCAGTCTTCCAGAGATTTGAGACTGGGACGGAAGTTCACCTTCTAGCAGGACAATGACCCTAAGCATACTGCTAAAGCAACACTCGAGTGGTTTAAGGGGAAACATTTAAATGTCTTGGAATGGCCTAGTCAAAGCCCAGACCTCAATCCAATTGAGAATCTGTGGTATGACTTAAAGATTGCTATACACCAGCGGAACCCATCCAACTTGAAGGAGCTGAAGCAGTTTTGCCCTGAAGAATGGGCAAAAATCCCAGTGGCTAGATGTGCCAAGCTTATAGATACATCCCCCAAGAGACTTGCAGCTGTAATTGCTGCAAAAGCTGGCTCTACAAAGTATTGACTTTGGGGGGGTGAATAGTTATGCACGCTCAAGTTTTCTGTTTTTTTGTCTTATTTCTTGTTTGTTTCACAATAAAAAATATTTTGCATCTTCACAGTGGTAGGCATGTTGTGTAAATCAAATGATACAAACCCCCAAAAAATCCATTTTAATTCCAGGTTGTAAGTCAACAAAATAGGAAAAATGCCAAGGAGGGGTGAATACTTTCGCAAGCCACTGTAGATATATGTATCTTCTAATCACTTTGCATGAGGCAAAGGGCGGAGCCACATGTTTTAATGGCAGAACATTTTCTCACCATCTTAGTTACTAGCCCAAGTCTATTTTGTGTGCTGCTTTTTTGCTGCTGTACATTCCACTAACTTGTTTTTTATTTCTAGGCTGTGGATTACGCAATGCTTTTATTGTAATACATCAAAACCGATACCAGCAATGCATAGGAGTCTTCGTTTTGCAAGCACAAACAGAATCTAGCAAGGTAACACGTGTTTTATTATTAGTTATCTACATGATCCAAAAATGTATTGTACATATTATTTATTACATTTTAAACAAATCAACCTAACTACTGTACATCTTCCCTGGCAGCGTATTAAAATATGGGTTCTGCTGCTTACAGTATCGGTTGGACCCAGACACCAGTGAAGCAAATTATTTGTATCTATTTTTGTTTTTACATCTGTTTCAATTGTAACCTCATGTGTGTATTTGTTGTGTTTTTTTTTTTTTTTTCGTGGTTTATGCAATTATAGTACATCTTTGTTGAAGCCAGTTTCACAGAGGCCTGGTCAATTATCAAAATATTGCTTTGAAAATAAAGAGAGTGTTATTTTACATTTTCCAGAAAACATGGATTTTGGAAATAGAAAAAGCATCTGAGGCACTATCAAGATCTGAAACTCGGAAACCAAGGAGTAAGAATGCACCCTCCTGGCTTGAGTCTTCACAGATTTAACAGGCGTGACTAGATCCAGTTCAGACCTGCCATGACCTCACTCTAAAAATGGGAAGATAAAAAAATATATAATTTAGTTTTGTGAGGGTGTTGCTTTGTCTGTGTAATATTGTATTAAAGTTTTTTTTTTTTTTTTTTTTTTTTTTTAATAAATGCATTTGTTATAATTATTTTTAAAAGAAGCCATTATATGCAACTTCCATTTAATTTTGACACTCAGAATATTTTATTTATTTATTTATTTTAACAACACCACATCCAATTTACAAATACTGAATAGAGGAATCAGTAAAGAAAGGCCCATGCCAGTGACTGGGTTTGAATGTGGCTTAGGGAAAAAAGAGAAAGTAACAGTATATAGCCAAAAAAATAAATAAATACAGGATAGTACTACCCATGTTTTAGCATAACACACACACTGTGAAAAGCTCTTCCTCATAATGAAAAACTGAATAATGACATTCCCTACCAGTAAACTAGAAATAAACACATCAAGAAACAACAAGAAAAATAAATAAATAGAAACACCTAGTTTTATTTACCCTTAGCCACGTGGGCAAATTAGAAAACAAAGGTAACATCTGGACATAAATAACACTCTTTCCTGATAATTATTGAAGTCAATGATCCATTTGTGTTTAAAGTGGCAGTCACCCGCTTCATAAGCATAGAAGCCTGTGCATTGAACTAAAAATGAAAAGAGATTGCAACTTAAAGCACAAAGACATGCTCACAAATGACCAATGAAAGAAACAGATGTTTCATGCATGGAGATCTACATCTACTGTAGGTGTACCTTTTTACAATTAAGTCTGTAGTGTCATCATGTATAAATAAACATTGTATTGTAAGACAACAATGACGTTCCTTTTTTAGACTTCTAATTGCTGAATTGATTTTTACCAATGTTTTTACACAATTCATCCAACAATTTTTACAGATATTAGTACTTTAAATTTGTTTTCATTTTTTTTTTTCTTTTACACAATATTAAAATAATTTGCATGAATAACAAAATGTAAAAATCAGCATAATAAAATGAAACAGGAAAATTACTTGGCACTGCCTAAACAAAATAATAAAATAATTTTTTAGCAAGAATGAATTTAGATCATAAACTTCATGATTGATAAAAGTCTGGAGGGCTAAAATTAAAAAGAGGACATCAATGGCATTCAAGTGGCTTTATGATAGATAATTTGCTGCAGGAAAGTGCATATAAATAGTAGATAGTATGGAAATATAGGCAAAGAATATATTAAAAAAAAAAAAAAAAGTTACACTGAAAATACATACATTTTGGAGAAATCAGTCTAAACTATAAACTAACATGTTTCGACATTCTTTTGGGGGTACCTTAATCCCAAATACAACTGAGAGGTAGACAAAATAATTTGATCACTACACTGTGCTGAACGTGGCTTTCCTGTAAATGTTGCTGTACAACACATTAGCAAAAAGCCAAATTACTATTCTCAACTGTGACTTGCCAGAGACTTACCATGTTTATTTAAAAGGACTGCCAGAATAACAGAATACAGTCATTACTGTGACGTATTCGGAACTGGCAAAATGGCTGTGCCAGTATGTCAAACAAAGGCAATGAATTTGAAGAATCAGGTTGTCTATAGCACAGAGGAAATCTGCTGCTTTCTAATTCTGAAATATTCATGGCACAAGACAAGAGTACAGACACTCTAGCAGTAACACCAATGCAAAATGATTGGCATTTCAGGAAAAGTGTCCAGTGAGTGTGGAAATACATTTCCCCTTGTTATAACAAAATTCCTCTGAATTAAACAAAGAAACAAACTTTTTTCTTTTTTAAAATAAATCTTACATTCTGGTTTACCCACAGCTAATCCAAATAACACAATCATGAGTATTGTCATCATATTGCATGTTTAAAAGCATCACCAAATGGGTTTTATAAAACAACTGTATATGCATATACCTGAACTTAAAAGAAATACAATTAAAAACCAGTTATACCCAGTCAGCACATACCATTATAGATCTAAAGGCAAGCATCAAATTTGTAATAGGCAAAAAAAGACACATTCTATCTTTATAAACAGCAACTTTGCAATTGGTTAATACTGTGAACATGCAGTCAGTTGGAACTGATTTGATTCGTTGTTTGTAGAATCTGTTGATTTCTACCTGGCAGTGTCACGAATAATATTACAAAAACATGCTGGGCCTCATAAATCCAGATTAACTACAGACAGCAATCTTTGGTTAAATACTTCCATAGCTGGTAACTAATGGCGTCTTGATAAGTCTCCAGAGATGTGTTTATCAGGTTAAATTTGTAGAACTACCTACTCCTTTAATAACAAATCAAATTACCAGTTTCCACAACTAACTTATGTGAACCATTTTCATTACTATGTTCTCTAGTACATTTATACACATATTTTGCACAGAAGTGTTCATCATTTCCCAAAAGCTAGTTCACTTTTATTAAAGATACATTGGTTCAAATCAGAGATTAAAGGGTTCAATTTAGGATGCAGCATATCCAACCAACATCGCGATCAGCACTCTGAACTTAGACTGCAACTCGGAAGCTTTAGCAAAACTCAAAAACTCCTACAACTCTCAAAAATCCACCAATTTCAACACTTTACAAGCTATTAGTCCATGTGATGCTATGCCATATGCTCTGTATAATATGGTAATCAATCATTCTTAAACTGGAATAGTATTTATTTATTTTTTTTAAACAGACACAAGTGCATTTCGTCACTGCAGCTCATCGAAGCAGGTGCTGCAGACTCGCACAGGCTTCTTGGACGAGGGGGTTAAGGCATTCCTGGCTGAACATTCACCGCAAAAGATATTTCCACAGTGTCTACAGTGATGCTGTAGTGAAATCAAAAATAACGAAAACGTTAGCTCTCTCGCTCTCTCTCTCTCTCTGTCCCTCCCTCCCTCCCTCTCCCTCTCCCACAGATGCCCTGTTAAGTTAAAAAGAACATGCCTTGAGTAGGTTTTCTGAGTAATATTTAGCTGCTTTATTGTGGGAGAGTTTGCACTGTATTGCTGAAGTGAAGGTATGTTTAGTTTGGAGCTAACATCAAGACTGAAACTTATAAATGGGGTTTACGCCCGTTTGGCATGCATATGTTTTAGAAGTTTACAATTTGGTGATACAAAAATTCTGTAAACCTCACCAGTGTTAATCTTACTTTAATGCCAGATACATTTATAGCCTTTAGGAGATATTAAATGTACACATACCTTTCTTACAGTGACCGAAAACCCTTTTCCACATCCCATACAATTCTGGACCTCATGATCTTCAGCCCATTTCCGGGTTAGTGCTTGGGAGTTTTTGATCTGTTGGGTTATAATTGAGACACTTAAAACTGTTAGATTCCAGCAGCTTCCTGTGCAAGCAGAACAATCACCATGGATACTAACCATTAGAAGGATTAAACAAATCAATTCTGAAAATCCATCCAGGGCTATGCTTGTTATAGATTCTTAGCTTAAGAACATGTAGTTGACAGATGGAATCGCCAGTTATTTTTTTTATTTTCTCCTCAATTTGAAATGTCCAATCATGTTTATTTCAACCCGGCTCACCCCTGCCACCTCCGCGATGACTTGGGAGGGACGAAGATGGACACACGCGTCCTCCGAAACGTGCCGTCAGCCGTCCGCTTCTTTTCACTCTGGCCAGTCTACGGGGGTCGCTGGTGTGAGGTCAGCAGAGGACACCCTGGCCGACCTAAACCCTCCCCACCTGAGCGGCACTCTGTCAATTGTGCACCACCTCCTGGGAACTCTCATCCACGGTCGACAGTGGAATAGCTTAGACATGAACCAGCGGCCTCCAGGTTATAGGGCGCACACTACATGCTTTTCACTTGCAATCATGGAATAACTGCATAATCATGACATATTGGATATACAGCAATTGGACGGTCCAAAAGGTAAACTTAAGGGAAATAGGATTCATGAGTAATTGTAGCTGCCGTATTGACCTTCAAATAGTTGGCTAAAAACAACTTATCTTTGTTTATTTATTTCTAAAAACATGACAGTTCACTTAAAATAGTCAATCATTAATTTTATAAAAGGATAATTTATTGCTAAATCAACAGTAAACCATATACTGTATCTGTTAATTGAAAGTGCACCTGTAGCGTTTGATTCTCCCTGCCCAGCTCTTGCATTGCTGCAGTTGTATCGTCCAGTTTTCTTCTCATTTCCATCATTTTCATTTGATGTTTTTCCATTTCCCCTTCACCCTTCAGACACCTGATTGAGCAGCACATAATGCAACAAATTAGGAATTCCTAATTTGAATTAATTACTAAAAGTTTTATGAAACTGTAAGTGCCCTTCTGTTTTTGATAAGACAGTGGCTCCTTCCTCCCACACCACTTCTGTGACTCATTGCATGAGGAGATGCCTTCTCTAATCTGTCCTGCTCAAGACTGGGAAATACAGATAAAGCTAGCTCTGGAAAAACGTGCACATGAGGTCAAAAAATAGTATTGGAAATTGGCACTAGAATAGAAAAACCATAGCAAGCAAATACTTTGGACAGCAGTAACGAGTACAATGCGAGAGGTAAACATATCAGTCAATTGGGCGTTACTAACAAATTGGTAGAATTGTGTTCATATTTACACTTATATACGAAAGTGTGGAGACATTCTCTAGAACAATCTTTGCTCAAGCTACTAAAATTGCCTACTTTTAAAAGTGGTCAGTTCTTTGTGCTGATCAGCCATCTACACTGTACTAAATACATTTTAAAAGCAAAGTAGACAACTGTTTTGGCAGGGGCTTTCTTCAGAGTCCACAAGCTCTTCTTAATCCATTGCAAATTTAAACAGTAACCTTTAAACCAGTTCACAAAATACTATTTATACTTCAATACAAACTTCCCTTCGCACCTGAGGCCACTTGGTTTTTGGCTGGCTGTGAATAGTCCTATATCTCTATATTCACCCCTCCTCCTCACCTCTCCAGCAGTGCCCTCCTCTCATCCTGATTGTTCTGCACCGTGGCCTCAAGCACTGCAATCTCCCCTCGCAGGTCGTCTGTCTGCTTCTCCAGCTCCCCCACCCGCCGCTGACTGCTCTGCCACTCCTTCTTCAGAGTGCCGATGTTCTCGTTCAGCGCTGTGATCTGCATGCTCAGCTTGGCCTCTGCCTCCTCGTGCCGCTTCTTCTGCTCCTCTTTAGCCTTCAGCTCTGCGTTCTGCAACACAAAAGTGCAACACTATTTGTAGAGATTTCAAAACCAAATACCGTTTTGAACATGTGTCTGGTTGGGTTTCTACAATTTGAAAAACGCTGAATAAATATTACATTTTACATACTCATTTGCGTAATGATATATTGGTACTGTTCTGGTTTAAATGAAGATTTAGAGAGTAACATTTTACCAGTTTGGACTCTCTCTGTGCCTGCTCCTTCTTCAGTTCTTCCTCTCTTTTACAGATTGCCTCCCTGGTTGTCTTGTGGTCTTTCTTCTCCTGCTCCAGGGCAGACCTCAAGCTGTCAGCCACCCCCTGTGTATCCAACTTCTGCTGAATCAGAAACTGTTTGGCATCCTTCAGGTTTGTCAGCTCCTGTAGATTACACAATCATTCAAAGCAGAGTAGGTTGCATTAAAATGTACATTTAAAAACAAAGTAAAATAAACACAAAAAAAAGATATGGTACGCCTAAACTGGAACTGCTAATTGAAAACATCCAGCTGTAAATACAAATTTAGATCCATTAGTATCATGAAAAAGTAGATCACCACAATCTCGATCTACCACATGTACACATTTAAATTGTGACATTCCGACAGACTGGTTCCCTAACATGTCCCTAGATTCCTATACTCACAAATTGTGGTAAAGAACATTGCCACATTTTAGCAGAATTAGATACGCTTCGCTCTGTCTCACTCCCTGTCTCTCATCCTGTTCTAAGGTCCTCTGATCTGTGTACTGTTAGAATGCTTGTCATCTCCCTAACAGGGTTTTGGCTTTGGCTTACTTTCTCATACTGTTCTTTGAGCATCCTCTGTCCCTCAGTCAGCTTGCTCACTTCCTTCTCCAGTTTAGACTTCAATTCGTTCAGCTCTGCTGCCTTCGACTTCTCTTTTTTCAATTCCTCTTCCTTTAATGTCTGCAAAAATAATACGAAAAAGGTGCTCAATTTCAGTTAATGCTGGCTCAAAGCAATCAAACACATTATACTTGTGATCATAACTAGATTTTAGAACCAGGGCTCAATGCGGACCAGTAATCTTTCTCCAACACAGCAGAATACTGAACAGGTGTAACTTGCAGACAGAGTTCCAAGTAAACACTCACCTTTTGTTTTTGTTCTTCCTGTAAATTCTTCTCCTGCTGTTTGATCTGCTCGTTCTTCTTTACCACATCCTGCCCCAGCTCAGTCTTGGCTGCTTTCAGCTCTTGGATCAACTGACTGTGGCTGGTAAGTTGGTTCCTGTTTGTGACAAGTTCTTCCTGGGCCAACGTCAGTTTCTCCTCTGTAGTCTATACAAACAGAGAATAAGCTACTTCTGAGAGTACAGTCAGTGAAATATAGAAATGAAGTAACTATGGCCTTAATTATTGGGAAAACTATGTTTCTAACTGAAACCAATTGCAGTTGATATAACCATACTACACTACTCCACAAGAATTAAAGGAGCAAACATTAAATATGGCAAAAACAACACCAAGACATTCACCAGGTAGACCTTTTAAGTGTGACATGACTTGACATCTGCTGAGATGCATTTTCCACTGGCTGCCCCTCCTTAAAAGAAGGTACCCTCATTTTAGACCTTTCACCATTATTGATGAGACTAATCAGGTGATAACATTGTTTACTGTTGTTGGCTTGGGAATCATGCTTTTAATTACGTCAGGTGGTGGCAACAAATATTTCTGACTGAAGTCCACACTACCAGAGCTGTTAAAGGAGATAAACAAAGAAGCTGTAGCTAGTCATTTGCTGTGTCCCCTTTTAATGTTTTATCAATTGTGGACATGTAATCAAACCACAGGTTTGTACACTAGATGTCCTGAACAAGGTCGTGGGAGGAAAATGCTGACTATGTCTCACATTTCACTACATAGGCAGTCTGGATGAACTGGGACATGCTACCCTGAAGAGTGCAGTTATGTAACCAATACCACTGTAGCTCTGTAATGGAGTATAGACCAGTTAAAAACAATATGGTGGGTCATGGAATGTCATTTCTTAACCTCCTCTATCATATAAATGTTAACCCTTAGCAGTCCATTTATTCAGCACTTATCAGGTCCAATTTATTTTCACACGCGCTGTGTATTTTACACACGGCGTTTAAAACAGGTTTAAAAGGCACTGAATCACAAGAGAACACTCAGTACTCCATCTCCAACCAAGCCCCACCTGTTCTTCTCTGAATTTTTCACATACCTCTTTATAGACGTGCATACTGATAAAACGAGTGATCAGGAGCGGATTTATCACCAAACTCCTCACTAATGCGATCCGAGTCATTATTTTATTACTATAACATCTCAAAAAGCTCTGCAAATGCCTGTGGTATTCTTGTGCAGAAGCAGCTACCTCCTTTGTTATGGCCGTGTTATCTCTGTAGTGCATGGGGCTATGAGATACGTCTTTTTTTTTCCAGCTTCATTCAGCTCCTACAGTCTCACTCGGCCATTGAAAGGTTTTCTTGGCTTTTTCAAGAGAAAAAACGACTAGAGACCTGCGCTTTACTTCTTTTTGATGATGTCAGACCGGGTCCGACATCAGACTGGAAAGGGAAAATTGTAATGTCTGAACCTCAAAGGGCTGAACGTGTTTAAAAATAAAAGCTTCCCTGGTAAATCATTTAATACAATAGACTGGGAAGTGTTGTTTCTCTCTCCAGATAGGCCCAACCTCATGTAATATATGGGGGAATGTATTCGACGACATTCCCCAGTAGATGTAGAACAACAAGAATTACGATGAATACGGTATTGCAGGACCATGCACAGAAGACACAAACAGTAAGGAAGGAGTGTTTTTAAGACACCAAACGTATTATCATCACTCACCTTTAGGTCCTGCCTAATTGCAGAAAGCTCTGATTCTTTCCCGTACAAGTCAGATTGCAGTTTACATTCACTTTCCTTTGTGCTGTCATAGCATTTCTGAAGTTCGGTTAACTTTCCTTTCTCATCATTTAACTCTTGTAATAACTGCTCTTTTAATTTCTCCTCGTCCTCAACCTAAAAAAAAAATTATATAACACAACTGTTAAATATATATATATATATATATATATATATATATATATATATATATATATATATATATTTTTTTTTAATGTTAATTAATGTTAGTTAACTTCTGCGGTTAACGTGTATTTTTTTGGAGATTAATTATTTTAACGCGCGTTAATCTCCCTGCAGTGTCTTCAGCCATTCGGCACACCATACTTCAATCCTGACTGCGACAACATCGGAATAAGTGTCTGAGTGGAGTTATCGTTTAAATAGAAAGTTAGTCACTGAAACGCATAATGCAGCAAAGCATTAAAAATGAAATGAGATTTTAAAAAATATATATACAGTACTGTGCAAAAGTTTTAGGCAGGTGTGAAAAAATGCTGTAAAGTAAGAATGCTTTCAAAAATAGACATGTTAATAGATTATATTTATCAATTAACTAAATGTAAAGTGAGTGAACAGATGAAAACTCTACATCAAATCAATATTTGGTGTGACCACCCTTTGCCTACAAAACAGCATCAATTCTTCTAGGTACACTTGCACAAAGTCAGGGATTTTGAAGGCATATAGTCAGGTGTATGATTAAACAATTATACCAAACAGGTGCTAATGATCATCAATTCAATATGTAGGTTGAAACACAATCATTAACTGAAACAGAAACAGCTGTGTAGGAGGAATAAAACTGGGTGAGCAACAGCCAAACTCAGCTAACAAGGTGAGGTTGCTGAAGACAGTTTATTGTCAAAAGTAATACATCATGGCAAGCCTGAGCACAGCAACAAGACACAAGGTAGTTATACTGCATCAGCAAGGTCTCTCCCAGGCAGAAATTTCAAGGCAGACAGGGGTTTCCAGATGTGCTATCCAAGCTCTTCTGAATAAGCAAAGAAACGGGCAACGTTGAGGACCGTAGACGCAGTGGTCAGCCAAGGAAACTTACTGCAGCAGATGAAAGACACATCATGCTTACTTCCATTCGCAATCAGAAGATGTCCAGCAATGCCATCAGCTCAGAATTGGCAGAAACCAGTGGGACCCTGGTACACCCATCTACTGTCCGGAGAAGTCTGGTCAGAAGTGGCCTTCATGGAAGACTTGCGGCCAAAAAGCCATACCTCTGACGTGGAAACAAGGCCAAGTGACTCAACTATGCACGAAAACACAGGAACTGGGGTGCAGAAAAATGGCAGCTGGTGCTCTGGGCTGATGAGTCAAAATTAGAATTATTTGGCTGGAGCAGAAGGCAGTTTGTTCGCCGAAGGACTGGAGAGCGGTAAACGAATGAGTGTCTGCAGGCAACAGTGAAGCATGGTGGAGGTTCCTTGCAAGTTTGGGGCTGCATTTCTGCAAATGGAGTTGGGGATTTGGTCAGAATTAATGGTCTCTTCAGTGCTGAGAAGTACAGGCAGACACTTATCCATCATGCAATACCATCAGGGAGGCATCTGATTGGCCCCAAATTTATTCTGCAGCATGACAACGACCCCAAACATACAGCAAAAGTCAATAAGAACTATCTTCAGCGTAAAGAAGAACAAAGAGTCCTGGAAGTGATGGTATGGCCCCCACAGAGCCCTGATCTCAACATCATCGGTCTGTCTGGGATTACATGAAGAGAGAGAAGCAACTGAGGCTGCCTAAATCCACAGAAGAACTGTACCTAGAAGAATTGATGCTGTTTTGAAGGCAAAGGGTGGTCACACCAAATATTGATTTGATGTAGAGTTTTCATCTGTTCACTCACTTTACATTTAGTTAATTGATAAATATAATCTATTAACATGTCTATTTTTGAAAGCATTCTTACTTTACAGCATTTTTTCACACCTGCCTAAAACTTTTGCACAGTAGTGTGTGTGTGTGTGTGTGTATGTATATGTGTATGTGTATATATATATATATATATATATATATATATATATATATATATATATATATATATATATATATATATATTTTTTTTTTTTAAAACACTCCATTTGCTCATTGGACAGAAAGACGCCTACTTGTCTATTGTTAAAGTGAGTTCCAGTATCACACGAGTACATTTAGTCTGCTGCGTGCTGAATATGCCTTCACTTCTGAAAACACACTAGCAGCTCTTCTGCTACAGACAACAGCAAATAAAAACCACACTGACAGAAATGCAGGATCAAAGTATGACTAATTCTTTTTAAGCAGTAGGCTGCATTGCGTTTTTGTGCATAGTATGTAAAGCCTACCCATTTTTCTTGTTAGGTTTGCAGTTTTTGGATATGATGACAGTTTTTTTATGTTCTTTTCACAATGAACAGTTCATTTCTTAGAAGGGGTTACTGTAGATACATATTTCTAATTTTACTTTTAAAATAAATTTACTTCAGTTCAGACATCACATTTAAAAATAAATATCCTATTTATTCTGTTTTCTGATCTCTATGTGCTGCTGATTAAGCTTGAACCGCATGTTTTATTGTGTTGGCTGTATCTGTCATTTCTAAATTATTGCACCTAGTAAATTTGTACCCTGGTCTCTCTCATTCATATTATGTCATAATATTCTTGGTTCCCACTAAACAATAATGGCTAAGTGTGCAGGTGGACATTCACAGTTAAAACAAATGAAATACTACTCGTCAGACTCGTCAACAAAAACTAGAAAAAGTACTGCAGGGACTCGGCATCTTCTGACAGAAAACAGGGTGTACGGACACCTGTTGGACGACCTAAAAAATTGCCTCTTTGTTAGTCCGCAGCTTAGGTGTTCATCTTAACTCAAAGCTTTTATTTGAAAAACATCTCTTCAACACAGGGTTTTATTATTTAAAGAAAATTAACCACTTTGTGTCATTTTCTGTCCCCTAAGGATGCTGAGATTCTCGTTCATGCATTTGTTACGTCTCAGTTGGGTTACTGTAATGCTCTTTTTGTTAATCTTCCTGCTCGCTCTTTGCATCGATTGCAGCAGCAAGGGTTCTTATTGGTACCAAGCGGACAGAACACATTACTCCGGTTCTTAAGCGTTTGCATTGGCTTCCTATCTAGTCCCGTGTTTCCTTTAAAATATTATTGTTGACCTACAAGGCTTTGCATGGTCAGGGTCCTAGTTATATAATGGGCATTCTTAGCCCTTACATCCCTGGAAGGCAGTTTAGATCCTCTAACTCTGGACTGTTAAAATGCATGGTTCCAAAACATAGTTTTAGCTGTGTTGCTCCTTTTCTTTGGAATTCACTACCAACTTTCATTAGAGAATCTACAACAGTAGCCAAATTTAAATATACCCTTAAGATGCACTTATTCCCAGCTGCATTTTTTTCCTCCTCTGTAACGTTGACTCTACTGTAGCCTGCACTGTTTAATACACTGTACTTTTATGATGATTGATTTTATCTCTATTTACCTATTCTTATTTTATTTACGTATCTATATAATTTTTTAACTGATTAATTGTGTTTTGTAATGCCGATTTCTGTTCGATTGTTTTGTTTAGTGCCATGACACCTTCAGTAGGCCTATATTAATAACCTGTAACAAAAACATGCTATTATCTTTATCTAAAACAGGGTTTATGAAATAAAACAAACTAGCAAATACAGTTACAATATACACCAAAAAACCAAGCCCCATGCTGGATCATCGAAAGCTTGCATACCTTCTGCAAATGAACCGTCTGTAAATCAGTTAGCTGCGCCTCCAGTTTTTTTATCTCTTGGATAGAGGCCTCGTGTGCTACTTTTAACTTTGTCTGCAGCTGCTGCTCGGCTTTCTCCTTCTCCTTCAGTCCCTCCTGCACTTTTAAGAGCTGAGTGCTTACTGATGCCAGCTGGGATTTCAACTCTTTCTCAGTCTGCAACCAAAACAACCCCTTTCAGATCACAGGTTCATAGTCTTGGGTGACAAATCAAGAGGTGACTGACTATCTCTATATCTATATCGATCGTTTTTTCAATTACCTCATCCTTTTTCTGTAGCAGGCTTTTAACCTCATTTACTTCTTTAGCTGCAGACTCTGCCTTCTTCTGAAGCTCTTGATTCACTTTCTGATGAGATTTTTCCTGAAAAAAAAAAAAAAAAATGATGAAAGCTGCCTTCTTTTTGAAGTGTGCTTCTTCATTACTCTCAGGGCACCAAGCCCTACAGAACACTGCATAAAAATTCAGAGGGCATTTTAAGATTTCAATCCAGAACCCAGTTCTGAATATAACACATACTGAACTAACCTTTTGATCTAAAGCTTCCTTTTCATTCTGCTTCTGCTTCTCCAGCTGCGTCTGCGACTCCTTCAGAGACTGTGAGATTTTGGACAGATTCTCTTTCATTGCTGCTAGGTCTTTCAATAGAGACTCTTTCTCTTGCTGAGTTTTCTGAAGGTTTCCCGTCAAGGCTTGAGCTTTGTTGCTCAGTTCCTCCTGCCGTGTCTTTGCCTCCTGCCTCAGCTTCTCCAGGTCTTGCTTCAGGTTGACCTTGTCTTCCTCCTGCTTAGTCAGCTGTTGCTTTGTTTCTTCAAGAGCACTAGATGTCTTTTGCAGTTCCTCTTTGACAGTAGTTACACTGTTGAGAAATGTACAAGTAACATGCTCAATAGCTGGACTAGGCACTCTGTCAGGTCACTATTCTATCCAGAGTTATTTATTTAGCTTTCAAAAATACATTGGTAATGCCCTGTTTTACCCCAGTCATGGCATTTAACAAACTAAGCAATGTGAGGTTGGCCATATTGTTCCCATAAGCATTCTTGCTTTACCGGTTTATGCCTTCTCAAAATCTCTCTGGGATTGCTGTTAAGGATCCCTGTTCATAATTCCTTAAAACAATTAAGTTAATTTAAACATAACTAAGCCCACAATGCAGTGCATTGGTCAAACTCTCCCTGAGAAATATTGGTGTTCCACCTCAGATACCAAGTAGTGGTTTCAAAAGGGGTGAACAGATGTTTCATTTTTTACTATAAAAGCTACTACCTTATATAACCTAGTTTTCTTACACTCCCTTTTCTGCATCAAGCTGCTTGCAGAGTTCCTTCACTTTGTTCTCCGTTTCTGAATTCTGCTTCTTCTGTTTCTCAAGGTCCTGTTGAAGCTGTTCTCTGTTCATTTGAACTTCTTGGAGGTCAGCCTCGTGTTTCTGCAGTACAGCAACAGCAGGTTTTCAAATAACTATTTCTATAGTTTCATGCGCTATTACCATTTTGAAAACTGGTTTAAAAAGATGGAACATATATTCCACCAATAGGAAAATTACTTGAAGCAATGGCCTCCTCAAAAATATATACAAATTAATTATAAACATGTACACATACAGTTTAATATTTTTTCAGAAAGCAAATATTAAATGAAGGTAAACATTGTATACAAACCTTAACCTGTCCTTCAAGTTGCTCAATCTTCTGCTCTGAGTTCAGCAGCTTCTCCTTGCTCTCCTTCAGGCTGCTCTCCAGTTGACTGCAATGCTCTTTTTTATCCTCAAGCTTGGTGCTGACCTGGTCCAACTGAGCCTTGATTTTGGTTAATTCCTCAAAAAACAATCAATACAATTACTAATATCACTCTCTCTCTCTCACACAGACACAGACACAGACAAGTATCATGGAACTGATTAAAATCATATTAAATCCTGTTTAAATTCTCCTTTTAGTAGGTACTCCGATAGTGCATACTTCCTGTTATTAAGCATGCACTGCGATGGCATGCAGTGGTATTGCATACTCATAGGGCTACTTCTTGCTGTTTGAAATTGACCTTGCTCTCGATTATTGTAATTTATGCAGTATTATTATTTCTCCCCCTCATAAATGTTGTTGTTTATTTTCATTAACCACGGGAGCAGAATGGAGGAGCTACAAAAAAGTGCCTAAATAACATAAGGGGAATAATTTGTATGGAGGGGAAAAAATGCCCATGCCATAGTAAATAAATTAGAAAATCTGGGGTGGAGAAGACGTTCTTTAATTTAATTAATTGTCTAAATAAAGACCTTTAACTTAACTTACCAATATGTGATGTGATCTAAGAATTTAAAAAGTGTTTTGGACACATTAAGTTTTCTCTACTACAGTACATTAGCATATCTGACTGTACCAATGGAACATGACAAGAATAAATCCTCCTGTATTTTAATTTGTGCTTGTCTTTTCATTATTCTCATCTCATATAACCAGGGGATTTATGGCAACGTACTACCGCAAAGCACTAGGGGATATTGGAGGATACTGTGTAACCAGACTGGAACACGGTTCACATCCAGATTACAGTTAAACCAGTCTATCTAACCCAGTTATGCTGGCAACCGAGTTTGAGACTACCTCCTGAGAAGGTTTCAAACTCTGTTATTGAACTCAGTCATGAACCGTGTTCAGTGTGGAAGCAAATCGATTTAACCACTTTTAAACAGGTTTTGAACCCTTAACTCGGTTCTAAAACGCTAATGTGGCCAGGGCCTAAAAGACTTCTTAAAATAGCATACAGGCAATGATTACTGTACTGTGCTGTACCTGAACTGACTGTTTGTATGGTAATGTTTATTGACTTGTACATTATTATTATTATTATTATTATTATTATTTCTGTACTGTATTTGTTACAAATTACAGTATAGTATTACTCAGTACTTTACATGTTTGTTATTTTGATATAATTCATTTAGCTGACCATCTTTAACCAAGGCAACATAGAATTACTGTATTAAATAATTAAAATACACAATGTTACATACTGTATAGCAATGTACGGTACTAGTTACATGTTATTGTTTTATATTGTTTCTTCTGTAATAAACCTTTATACTACATACATTGTATATGTACATTAATCAATTAGTACTGAACTAGGTTTTGATTTTGCATGTACCCGGTTATTACATACCTATGTTATAACATACCGATTTTATGGTCCCAAGGCAGTATGGTGTGTGTGTGTGTGTGTGTGTGTGTGTGTGTGTGTGTGTGTGTGTGTGTGTATATATGTGTGTGTGTGTGTGTGTGTGTGTGTGTGTGTATATGTGTGTGTGTGTGTGTGTGTATATATATATATATATATATATAAAATAAAAATACAAAATACACTGCTGTGCAAAAGTCATTTTTATACTCTGATGCATTATGAGGATTAACAATTTACTCACTCAAAACCTCCACTGGTGTTTTCTACTATTATAACAACCTTGCCTTGCATAAAGAAGGAAAAACATTGCGTGAAACAGCTTGCATCACTTGATTTTCAAGGTGTGGTA